>NC_041390.1:553808376-553809473 GCF_002162155.2 Triticum dicoccoides
CTCCTCGTCCCCTCCCCGCCGGCCTCACCAGGCCTTGCCGCCCCTCGTCCCTTCCATGCATGTGAGCCCCGCTCCACTCGACCTCCCCTGCTCCCGCGTCGCGCCGTCGTCGCACGCATCCCGCACCCGCTCGCCGCGCTAGACGCCCACCTTCCCTGCCTCGCGCTCACCCTGACTACGTTCCGCAGCGCTCCCCTGCCGCACCCTGCAACCTGTCGCGCGTCGGTTGCCGCCCACGCGAGCTTGCGCTGGCCGCATCTGGATGCGCAGCCCGCGCCTGGCCGCGCGTGCCCACGTGTACTGTTGCCCGGCCGTGTCTCTCCGTTTCCCCGCATCGCCCACGTCCTCTGGCCACCACTGTCGTCGAACGCCGATGTTGCCGTCACTCCGGCCACCCCCACGAGCTCCTGTGGCCCCTCCTAGGTGCGCGCGAGCCCGGGGATCCTCACCCTGACTAATTAAGGTAATTAGTTTAAATAAACTCTGTTAATATTCCCACTGTCTATGACATGTGGCCCCACCTTGACCAATTTGACCAGTCAACGGTCAATGCCGACTGGGTTGTTGACTTTGGCTGGCCCCACGAGTCAGTCTTTGCTGATTGGGCAGTTGACCAAGTCAACTGGGCCTACTGGTCAGCCACACAAGCCCTTCTGTGGGTACACTTATGTGTACCCATAGCAATTTAACATTTAATCTTCGAATTAAAACAATTTAGAAATGATTCAAAACTTTAAAAATTAATATAAAATAATCCGTAACTCGGATGGAAAAACTTTGTACATGAAAGTTGCTCAGAACGACGAGACAAATCCAGGTACATAGCCATTCGTATGCCACACATCCCTAGCATAGCGAACACACAACTTTCCCCCTCCGGGTCATCTGTCCGAAAATTCGGAATATCGGGGATACTTTCCCGGTTGTTTCCCCCCTTTGCTGTATCACCTCTTAATGCGTTAGGGCACACCTGGCACCATTACTTGTCATGTCATTCATCGATATGCATCTGTTTGCATTGTATTCATTGTTTCTTCCCCCTCTTCTCTTCGGTGGACTACGAGACTGACGCCGCTGCTGGTGCCCCAACCGAATAC
>NC_041390.1:553809779-553811492 GCF_002162155.2 Triticum dicoccoides
TTTGATCAACCCGATATCACCTATTCCTTCTCTCTACTTCTTGCATTAGAGTAGTGTAGCATGTTACTGCTTTCGGTTAATCCTATTCTGCTTCATAGCCTGTCTTTGCTACTAGTGTTGTTACCTTTACCTGCAATCCTAAATGCTTAGTATAGGATGCTAGTATTCCATCAGTGGCCCTGCATTCTTATCTGTCTGCCATGCTATACTATCAGGTCGTCATCACTCGGGAGGTGATCACGGGTATATACTATATATCTTATACATGATACATCTGATGACTAAAGACGGGTCAGCTCATAAAGTACCTGCGAGTGATTCACGGATTGGGGGCTGAAAGGACCTTTGTTCCGACGGCCCTCTGGGTGGATCTTTGTGGCGGAGCGATAGGGCAGGTTGAGACCGCCTAGGAGAGGGGTGAGCTTGGCCCTGGTCGGCGTCCGCGGTTACTTCTAAATAACATGCTTAACGAGATATTGGTATTTGATCTGAGCCTGGCCACTGTCCTATACGCACTAACCAACTACGCGGGAACAGTTATGGCACTCGACGTCGTGGTATCAGCCGAAGCCTTAGTGACATCAGCAACTGACCGGCGCGCGTCGGGTTGGACCGTGTAACGCAACTTCCTTGGAAATGGAGGTTGCTAGGTCTGCTCACCGGCCGCCCTCGCACCGTGCAGGTGTGCAATGGGTGATGGGCCCATATCCCTGCGCCATAGGATTTAGACCGGCGTGCTGACCTCTCTGTTGTGCCTAGGTAGGGTTGCGGCGTGTTGATTTTCCGAGGCCGGGCATGACCCAGGAAAGTGTGTCCAGCCAGAGGGGATCGAGCGTGTTGGGAAATGTGGTGCACCCTTGTAGGAAAGTTTATCTATTCGAATAGTCGTGTCCCTCGGTAAAAGGATGACCCGGAGTTGTACCTTGACCTTATGACAACTAGAAACAGATACTTAATAAAACACACCCTTTCAAGTGCCAGATACAACCCGGTGATCGCTCTCTCACAGGGCGACGAGGGGATGATCGCCGGGTAGGATTATGCTATGCGATGATACTTGCTTAACTTACCATCTATTCTCTTCTACTGCTTCAAGATGGAGGCTACCAGAAGCGTAGTCTTTGATAGGACTAGCTATCCCCCCTCTTATTCTGGCATTCTGCAGTTCAGTCCACATATACTACCCCTTTCATTGATACCAATGCATATGTAGTGTAGCTCCTTGCTTGCGGGTACTTTGGATGAGTACTCACGGTTGCTTTGCTCCCCCTTTTTCCCTTTCTATACCCGGTTGTTGCGACTAGACATTGGAGTCCAGGAGCCAGACGCCACCGTCGACGACGACTCCTACTACACTGGAGGCGCCTACTACTACGTGCAGGCCGCTGACGACGACCAGGAGTTGTTTAGGAGGATCCCAGGCAGGAGGCATGCGCCTCTTTCGTTTTGTATCCCAGTTTGTGCTAGCCTTCTTAAGGAAAATTTGTTTGACTTATGTCTGTACTCAGATATTGTTGCTTCCGTTGACTCGTCTATGATCGAGCTCTTGTATTCGAGCCCTCGAGGCCCCTGGCTTGCAATATGATGCTTGTATGACTTATTCTATTTTTAGAGTTGTGTTGTGATATCTTCCCGCGAGTCCGTGATCTTGATCGTACACGTTTGCATGTATGATTAGTGTATGATTGAATTGGGGCGTCACAATACCCCCCT
>NC_041390.1:553811640-553854656 GCF_002162155.2 Triticum dicoccoides
GAAAAACAGAATCTGTCAAAAACAGAATAGTCTGTAGCAAACTGAGTATTTCGAATACTTCTGTAACTCCAAACATTCTGAGAAATTAGGAAGTCCTAGAAAATTTGTTTATTAATCATCTGAAAAAAGAATCAGTATTTTATCACGCTTCTGTGAAAAATTAAAACTAATCTCCTGGGCACAAAAGTTTTTATTCTTCAGCAGGATCAAATCAACTAATACCATAAGTTATTCCAATGGTCTTACTTGGCACAAACACTAACTAAAACACAAAAACACATCTAACCAGAGGTTAGATGATTTATTCAAAGCAAAACAGGACCTAAAAAGCAAGAACAAAAATAAAATTGGGTTGCCTCCCAACAAGCGCTATTGTTTAACGCCCCTAGCTAGGCATAAAAACAGGAATAGATCTAAGTATTCTCAACTTTGGCATTGGGGAAGAAAAGAGAAAATTTCTTATCTATGGCATTTATCTTTCTGTTTTGAGAGAGCACGTGGCCATTGATCGTAGAAGAAAGATTAAGCACATTGCAAAAATTTGCATCTAAACTTGCTTTCATCTCTTTAATTATTTCGTTTTGATAGAAACTCATAATGGTGGAAGATTCAACATCCTTTTCCTTGGGGTGCCTGAATATGGATTTCATCTTCTCATAAGTATCGATGGTGTCCCCTCCAAGAAAACCGTTTTCAAAAATAGAATCCAAAACTTAATTAAAAGAAGGGGGAAGGCCAAATAAAAGCTTTTTAAGTAAACCTCAATTTTATATTGGGGCACATAGCTGGCTCGAATCTTCAACAACCGATCCCAAGCATCTTTCAAAGATTCATCAAGCAAATAACAAAAAATTCCAGGATCATCTTCATCAAGATTGAAATCCTCCTCAACTATCCCAGTAAGTTTTTCCATAGAATCATTATTTATAAGCTTAGAAACGACACATGGGTTATCCAAGGTACTTGAACCTGGGAGAAATCTCGAAGCTCTTCTAGATTCAGCCACGGAAAAAGACATGAACAAAAAGGAGTGCGAAGAGAAGGCAAATCTTTTCTAAAATCGTTTTAGAAGTGGGGGAGAGGAAAATGAGAGGCGAATGTCAAATAATGTAATGCGAGAGATGAGAGTTTATGATCGGTACTTGGTATGTCCTGGCTTGGTGTAGATCCCCTGGGCAACGGCGCCAGAAATCGTTCTTGCTACCTCTTGAGCTTGCGTTGGTTTTTTCCTTGAAGAGGAAAGGGTGATGCAGCAAAGTAGCGTAAGTATGTCCCTTAGTTTTGAGAACCAAGGTATCAATCCAGTAGGAGAATACGCAACAAGCCACCGAATACCTGCACAAACAAACACCAACTTGCAACCAACGCGACAAAGGGGTTGTCAATCCCTTCACGGTTATTCGCAAAAGTGAGATCTGATAGAGATGGATAAATAGTAAAGTAATATTTTTGCTTTATGGAACGAAAAGTAAAAGATTGCAAAGTAAGGGAACGGTCACAGAAATTGGCAAGTTGACGGGAAACTAATATGATGTAAAATAGTCCCGGGGGCCATAGGTTTCACAAGATTCTTCTCTCAAGATAGAAATTATTACGGTGGGTGAACAAATTACTACTGAGCAATTGATAGAAAAGCGCAAAGTTATGACGATATCTAAGGCAATGATCATGAATATAGGCATCACGTCCGTGTCAAGTAGACCGAAAAAATTCTTCATCTACTACTATTACTCCACACATCGACTGACTCCTGCGTGCATCTAGAGTATTAAGTTCATAAGAACAGAGTAACGCATTAAGCAAGATGACATGATGTAGTGGCATTAACTCAAGCAATATGATGAAAACCACATCTTGTTATCCTTGACGACAACAATACAATACATGCCTTTCTGCCCCTACTATCACTGGAAAAGGACACAGTAAGATTGAACCCAAAGCTAACACTTCTCCCATTGCAAGAAAAACCAATCTAGTTGGCCAAACCAAATCGATACTTTGAAGAGACTTGCAAAGATATCAAATCATGCATATAAGAATTCGGAGGTGTTTCAAATAATATCCATAGATAAGCTGATTATAAATCCACAATTCCTCGGATCTCGGCAAACACACCGCAAAAGAGAATTACATTGAATAGATCTCCAAGAACATCGAGGAGAACTTTGTATTGAGAATCAAAGAGAGAGAAGAAGCCATCTAGCTACTAGCTATGGACCCATAGGTCTGAAGTAAACAACTCACGCTTCATCGAAGAGGCAATGGTGTTGATGTAGAAGCCCTCCGTGATCGATTCCCCCATCGGCGGGATGCCGGAAAAGGCCCCAAGATGGGATCTCACGGGTACAGAAGGTTGCGGCGTTGGAAAAGTGGTTTTGTGGCTCCCCCGGAAGTTTTTGGGGTATAAGAGTATATATAGGAGGAAGATCTAGGTCAGGAGAGCTACGAGGGTCCCACAAGGTCGGGGGGCACGCCCCACCCCCTTGGGCGCGCCCTCCACTCTTGTGGTCGCCTCGAGGCTCCTCTGACTTGCACTCCAAGTCTCCTGGGTGTCTTCTGGTCCAAGAAAAATCATCGCGGAAGTTTTATTCCGTTTGGACTACATTAGGTATTCCTTTTCTGCGAAACTCTAAAACAAGGAAAAACAGAAACTGGCACTAGGCTCTAAGTTAATAGGTTAGTCCCAAAAATCATATAAAATAGCATATAAATGCATATAAAACATCCAAAATAGATAATATAATAGCATGGAACAATCAATATTATAGATACGTTGGAGACGTAACAGGTATCCCTTGCCCGCTAGAGTTCAAGTCCTAGACTTTACCTTGGTGCTCGCATTTTTTGGATTTATTTTCGGTCTTCCGGTGACGTGCGTTCACTCGGAGGAAACTTTCCCATTGAAAATGAAGGCGTCTATGGCGACTTCGTCAATCTCAAGATGATATGTCGACTTAGTCTCTTGGAGGCGGTCATAGGTGTAGGGTGTGTGTGTAACATATCAATTTTCAATTTGGATGTTAGTCATTAGATCATCATGTGCATCCATAATTTGTGCATTTTCAATTTGTTTTATTTGGAATTTTGATCCTAGAAACCTTAAGCAACTCAAGGACCAATTGAGAGAGTTGGAGGTTTTCACGAAAATCCATTTTTGAAATTTTTCAAAATTGGTAAATTGGATCAAAGTGTTTTATTCGAAATTATTTTTCCAATTATTTCAAAACAAATAAAATAATGAGAGAAGACAATATGACTTCTTCAAAACAGCTAGGAAATATTGGAAATTTAATTTTGAATAAAAATATATTTATTTCATTTGCAATTTTATTCGGTTGCATTTTATTAAATTAGGGAAAAAGATGCATTTTTAAAAATTGCATTTAGTCCAGAAAAAAGTTCACATTGTCCCAAATATTTGGAGGGGGTGGTGAAAATTGTTTCTGCAATTTTAGGAATTTTATTTTATTTTTATTCAGATTTTTCTTCTCGATGCTATTTTAAAAAAAACTTCGGACCGACTGGGCGGAAGCCGAGCTGGCCGAGGCCGCCTCCACCGACCCCGAGCCGGAGTCCGGCCGGCGCACGACGTCGCCGCCACCCGTGTCCGAGTGGGACACCACCCGGTGCCCCCTTACCCAAGTCGGCTCGCCCCCTGGCCTTCAAAAGGCGAGGCTCGGCCGCCACTCTCTCCTCGTCAGCCACCGCCTCTCGCCGCCACTGTCACGCTGCCGCTGCCGCATCCGCCTCGCCGCTGCCATTCCGCGTCGTCGTAGTCTCAAGCCGCCCACCACCGCAGCCGCCAACGACCCGCCGCCCGAACCGGCCGTACCAGTACAAACCGTGAACCCGATCCAGGTTTTTCTTTTTGTTTTCGGATTTTTTTTCTAAAACCTAGTTTATTATTTTAGTTTAGTTTATTTAGCGGACGTTCATCCGTTAGTCTTAGGTAGCGAACGGTTTTCGTTCGTTACGTCTCTGTAGCGACGTTCGTTCATTAGATTTTTCTTTTTCTGTTTATTTCTGGCCAGGGACCTATCCGTAATTATTTTCTTTGTAGATTAGTCCCTGATCTTTAAACAATCACAATTTTTTGCTTGTTTATCCAAATCCAACGAAACCAACGCCAAATTCTTCGTTATGATCCCCTCTGTTCAGATAATCAACTTAAACATGTTTTTGAAAGTTTAAAATTTGGTTTCAAACAGATTTGAATTTGAATTTCTTTTGATCGTAACTTGAGTTTCTTATCTCTGATTCGATTTATTCTTTTTGCAAATCGTACCTCTTCACTTGAAATTTATGTTTAGATATTTTTATTTGGTTTTACCCTTGAATCTTATGCTTGAGTGCTTATGTATGCTATTGTTTGTCTACGATAGATTTTCCGGAGTGCGAAGCTTGCTACTACAAATCTCTAGGGTTTTCAGGTCGTCAGAAAGATACGTTACACTTTGATCATATCCCTTTATTACCCAGTTTTTATGCATTAGTTTCAACCCTCAAACATTGCATGAGTAGGCTTGAGGAACATGTGTTTGTTGTGAAGTAGTTGATGAGGTAGGAACCTAATACCTTTTAACACCCCGGGAATATACGTTATGCTCCTATTGCTTAGCCATGCTCGTAGACGGGGATTGGTATGCGTGTTTCATGAAAGTTGCGAGAGTAGTAACTAAGGGAAACTTAAGGTGGATACTTTAATACACATCTGGGTGGATTGGTTGCGGGCACCTGGAGAATCTAGTGTTGTCCTAGGATATCCCGGAGTACCCGTGTGATCATCCTATGGAATGCCACCCAGGCTCAAAGGGATCATAAGATTATTCATGCTAGAAACTACCGTGTGCAACCACAAGCCATTATGCGCTCTGGCATAGTTGAGTAAGTTGTGTGACCTCTTTCAGTGGTAGGCTAGCAGATGTAGGGGAAAGTAGGTGTAACTGTCTACCCAGAGTAAAGAGTTAATGCTTCAGAAAGACTATGTCTCGATCTTCCGATCGTGGATGTGCTCGAGTCTTGTGGGGCAAAGTGCGCAAACCTCTGCAAAGTTTATAAACTAATCATGGTTAGTCGTGTCCCCGGTTATGGACATCTTGAGTATTTGGTATTTAATTATGGATTGATCTCATCACTTTACTTAATGAATTTGTCGAGTTATTAATTTTATTAGATGGTAATTTGGGATTGAGTTGGGGGAACCTGCTCAGTAATGGCATAAACTTGGTAGTTAAATAAATATATTCCTTTGTTGTAGGGGAAAGTTAGCTTTACGCAAATGATAAACTTAGAGCCTCCATTAGCCAAATATGGATGTACTAATATCCATTATTTCCTCATTTTCTCTATAGTGTGATCTTGCCAGCATATTCCATGTGCTGACCTACACGGTTGCAACGTATCATATTGCAGAATTTTTAGACCAAGAGTAAGGTGCGATAGGTCATTGTCATGCACTCAGTTTTGCCGTGGAGTTGGATGGACTCATTTATCTTCGAAGCTTCCGCAATTATCTAGATGGCCCTCAACCATATTATTGTAATAAGTAATCTTTATGAGACACTCGATGTAATAAGTGTGTGATTGAACTCTGTTATAAATCATTGAGTATTGTGTGTGTCAGCAATACCGATCTAGGGATGACACTTATGCACAAGGACTTCGATCCATTGAGATCGGGTTGCTACAGTGTGTGTGCATTCATAGGGGTGAGTGTATGCTCATGTATGCAAGTGACTTCGATTGTATTATGTTCAGAAAAAGTAAAGATGGCCAATTTATGGTGATAAACCACACTAATCAATGTGATAAAATACTACCATGAAGGAGCAAAGCAAATGTGAGAAGAAACAACTCACGCAGGGGACTGGAGAGCAAACAACTAGGTCTGGTACGAGCGCGCTCATACCGACGGCCGTACCCGTTGTTAACGCATCTGCTAGGTCAACTACTTATCCCTTGTGCAGACAGATTTGGGAGGACAGATAGAACACATCCAAAAACACGACCACAACGAAGAACTGGGGCCTTCCGAAGGATTTTGGAGGGGGAATTGATCCAAGGACTTCATCGCTGCATTACTGCATCCATAGGACATCCATCTCCATCATCACCAGCCCATCTCATCTCTCTGTAATAATTAGCTGGTGTGGATTCACTTTTGTGTTTCTTTGACACCACCATGCTTGTAGTGATTTATCACGCGATGTTTGTACCTTTGATGTGCGAGTAATTTGGAGCTAGAAGAGGAACTCAAGGCTACACTTGATGGATATGAAGAAGAAATTGTAGTACTACTGGAGCAAAATGAAGACCTGAAGAGGAAGCTAGGAATACCCGTGGTGAAGCCCGATCCTGAAGTGGACATTTGTTCTGAAGACTACATCATACTAGATGACAGAGACACAGACCCCAACAATGATGATGATGACAGTGATGATTTTGAAGACGAAGCTGGAGCGGATATTACGGAGTCTTCCACCGATCAAAATTTCTAGACGACCACCATATTACTATTAGTATTCTTCCAAGTAGTTAGAAGTCATTGCGAGTTTTTGTAACATTAGCCTAGATCGATTGTATGAATGTTGTTTGAATTGAATGGTGTGAATTGAATATGTTTGTCTCATGTGCATATGGGTAGTGAAATATCTCCTTAGACCCTATTCTATTCTGTTCTCATCCCTCTAAACCTATCAGATGCCACCGAGACGTACCCCGGATTTATTTTCCCGCTGGAGCTCACTCAATTGATCCAACAGCAGAATGCCTTGATGCAGTTGCTTGTACAGAACCAAGGCAGCAACAACAACAACAACAACAACAACAACAACAACAACAACAACAACAACAACAACAACAACAACAACAACAACAACAACAACAACAACAACAATAACAACAACAACAACAACAACAACAACAACAACCACCACCACCACAACAACAACAACAACAACAACAACCGCCACCACCCCCGGTTGACAACTTAGCCTGTTTCCTAAGGTTGAGTCCGCCGGTGTTCTCTAGCAGCACTGAGCCGATTGTTGCTGATGACTGGCTCCACAAGATTGGAATGGAGCTGACCACCGCAGGTTGCACTGATGCTGAGAAGGTGCGCTTTGCTGAACATCAACTGGATGGACCCGCGGCCTCATGGTGGGAGAACTACGCTGCCACTTTACCCGTGGCCAACGTTTATTGGGATCAGTTTGAGCAGGCCTTCCGCACTGCATATGTCTCAGCTAGAGCCATGAGTATGAAGAAGCGTGAGTTCCGCAACTAATGCCAGGGAAATTGAACTGTGGCGCAGTACGTGGATGAGTTCAGCAAGTTAGCGCGCTACGCCCCAGATGATGTGGCCACAGATGCCATGAAGCAAGAGAAGTTTCTTGAAGGACTGAATGATGAGCTGAGTATGCAGTTGATGGTGGAAACATTCACCAACTACCAGGAGCTGGTAGATAGGCCCTCATGATTGAAGGCAAGAAGCAGCAGGTAGAGAACCGCAAGCAGAAATATGGACAGGGGAAGTACAACTCTGGAGCTCAGCAGAAGCCTCACTATTCCCCGTACTCGGGAGGACATACTCATACCCATGGAGGACATAACCATGGAGGCCATTCCCAGAATGGAGGAAATTCACACAAACACATTGGCCCTAAGAATGGTAAAGGAGTGGAGGAAACAACAGTCAGAGCCGTTCCAACCCCGCTACACCCGCCAAGAAGGATCTGAGTCACATTACTGTTTCAAGTGTGGGAAGACTGGACACTATGCCACCGAGTGTCCTGAAGCCAGGAATGGTAATGACGATGGAAGCTCTGGAACAAAGTCAAATCCCTTCACCAGAGGTCAGGTGAATCACGTCAACGTGGAGGAAGTTGAAGAGCAGCCTAACGCAGTTATTGGCAAGTTTTTGATTAAGTCATTTACAACCCTTGTTCTTTTTGACACTGGTGCATCGCATTCATACATATCAAGGGGATTTGTTGATAAGTTTGAGTTGCCAACCGTATCCCTTAGGTCACCCATGTTAGTGAGCTCACCAGGAGCGGAATATATGGCTAGCCGAGGATGTTATCAGTTGCCATTAACCATAGGTAAGCATGTTTTTCCCACGGATCTCATTATTTTGGAATCACAAGGATTGGATGTAAAACTAGGCATGGATTGGTTATCGAAGTATGGAGGAAACATCGATTCTGCCAGTAAGTCAATTCTTCTCACCACACCATATGGCAAATGGATCAAGTATGTATCTAGGCATGCGCCAAGATGGACTCAAGTAAATTCACTCTCGGGAGTTGTTCGAGAGGAAGTACCAGCTGTGAAGGATTATCCCGATGTATTCCCAAAATAATTACCAGGCATGCCACCAGACCGAGACATAGAGTTTTTGATCGAGCTGTTGCCGGGCACCGGACCAATATCCAAGAGACCGTATCGGATGCCCACAAATGATCTGGAGGAAATTAAGAAGCAGATTAAGGAGTTATTCGAGAAAGGTTATATTCGACCAAGTTCATCACTGTGGGGAGCCCAGTGCTCCTAGTTGAGAAGAAGGATGGATCCCCGAGAATGGTTGTTGATTATCGTGCATTGAATGAGGTGACGATCAAGAACAAATACCATCTACCGATGATCAATGATTTGTTTGACCAGCTTCAGGGAGCTAAAGTATTCTCCAAGATCGATCTTCGATCAGGATATCACCATCTGAAGATCCGAGAACATGATATACCCAAGACAACTTTTACCACAAGGTATGGGCTATATGAGTACACGGTCATGTCTTTTGGTTTGAATAACACCCCTACCTACTTTATGAGTATGATGAATAAGGTGTTCACGGAGTTCTTGGATAAGTTTGTTGTGGTGTTCATTGATGATATATTGGTGTACTCGGAGAATGAAGAAGAACACAAGGAGCATTTGCACTTGGTTCTTGAGAAGCTCAGGGAACACCAGCTATATGCCAAGTTCAGCAAATGTGAGTTTTGGTTGAAGGAAGTCAGATTTCTCGGACATGTTATATCTGGAGAAGGTATAGCAGTAGACCCTTCAAAGGTTCAGTCTGTCACCAAGTGGTTGGCACCCACCTCAGTTGGAGAGATACACAGCTTCCTTGGACTCGCAGGATATTATCGGGGATTCTTTGATTTTTTTTCAAGATTGTGAAGCCCATGACGGAGTTATTGAAGAAGAACACTAAGTTCAAATGGACCAAGGAGTGTGAGGCCAGTTTTCAGGAGTTGAAGATATGTTTGGTTACAACCCCAGTGTTAATTCTTCCGAATATACGCAAGGATTTCCAAGTCTATTGTGACGCTTCTCGCCAGGGACTTGGAGGCGTTCTTATGCAAGAAGAAAGTGTTGTTTCATATTCCTCACGACAGCTTCGACCTCATGAGTTGAATTATGCCATGCATGATTTGGAGTTAGCAGCCATAGTGCATGCGCTCAAGACTTGGAGACATTTTCTTATCGGAAATCGTTGTGATGTTTATACGGACCATAAGAGTTTGAAGTACATCTTCACGCAGAAGGAGTTGAACCTCAAGTAGAGGAGATGGTTGGAGCTCATAAAGGAATATGACATGAAACTGCATTATCATCTAGGAAAGGCCAATGTTGTAGCGGACGCTTTGAGCCGCAAGATTTATGTCAATACTTTCATAACCGGAGGATTACCCCAGGGGTTAGCTGACGATCTCAGAGAACTTCAATTGGAGATAGTTTCGAGAGGTTTTGTTGTAGCGTTGGAAGTTCAGTCCACATTGTTGGGAAAGATTCGAGAAGCTCACAAGACTGATAAGGAGATTGCGGAGATAAAGGAAAAGATGAGTGAGGGAGTCCTGGATTAGGGGGTCTCCGGACAGCCGGACTATATCCTTTGGCCGGACTATTGGACTATGAAGACACAAGATTGAAGACTTCGTCCTGTGTCCAGATGGGACTCTACTTGGCGTGGAAGGCAAGCTAGGCAATACGGATATGTATATCTCCTCCTTTGTAACCAACCTTGTGTAACCCTAGCCCCCTCCGGTGTCTATATAAACCGGAGGGTTTTAGTCCGTAGGACAACATACAATCATACCATAGGCTAGCTTCTAGGGTTTAGCCTCTCCGATCTCGTGGTAGATCAACTCTTGTACTACTCATATTATCAAGAATAATCAAGAAGGATGTAGGGTTTTATCTCCATCAAGAGGGCCGGAACCTGGGTAAAACATCGTGTCCCCTGCCTCCTGTTACCATCCGCCTTAGACGCACAGGTCGGGACCCCCTACCCGAGATCCGCCGGTTTTGACACCGACATTGGTGCTTTCATTGAGAGTTCCACTATGTCTTCGCCGTAAGGAAGGATCCTTGTCTTGTTGTTAAAAACAACATTACCAACGAGGGAGCCCTGTCTGTCGGCCAAACTCTCCGGCTTGGTAGTTTCATCATGACCGCCCGTTCGGCCACTGCACCGACGATGACCTCTCGGGTCATCAAAAATAGCCTCCACGTCGGCTCAGAATTGGCCGAGCAGATGGATCCAATGGAGCTCTCTTCCCTAAACAAGCTCTTGGATTGTATCGCCGCCTTGGGAGTCGCTGCAGACTATGATCGGATTGGGCTTAAACCCGATCAAAGGGAGATTAACTATCCACCGGTCACCCATCATATTGCGGTGGTGGAGGAACAACGCGGCGTTTCTTCCTCTGTCCTGAGGACTAACTATGTCCGGATTCCTGAGCTCTCCGAGCTGGATACCCATTTACGGGAGGACATCACCCAAGCCCTGAACCTAGAGTCAGGCAGCGGGCCAGACTTATCGGGCAACACTCTGGAATCCGAACTTCCAAGATTGGAAACTCCTCGGACCCTGGGTCTCATATCGGGTAGGCGTTCGGACTCAAATCCACCCACCCACCCAGACATAAACGATCTTTCCCACATCAGGCAAGAGCCCCATGAAACAGTGCATCATTATTGGGCCAGATTCCTCCTTGTGATGAACAAGGTTAAGGACTGTTGCGAGGAAGACGCAGTCTCATTCTTTTGCAATAATTGCATGAACAATGGAATCCTTAACGCCTTAAGTCGCCGTGACATATCGCGCTTCACTGACTTGGCATCCATAGTACAAAAGTACTGTGCGATGGAAAACGCCTGGAAAACCGAAATGAAATTTTGGGATAATCTGGCTCGGAATATACACCCAGTCCGAAGTAAAAGGGTGCACTATCATAAGACACCCGAGTTAGTTACAAAGAAACAAAAACCCTCTACAGGGCATGGAACCGTATTGGAGGGATGGCTTAACGAACCCTGCAAAATTCATAGTACAGCAGATACCATACCAACACACAGTCTTAGAGCATGTTGGATACTCCGCCAAGTGGCCAAAAGTGGTGAGGATCTTCTCATCCCAAATGCCACAGAGCACCATCCCGTGGATAACAATACGGTATTAACAGTCTTTGAAACCTTCGCATCAAATAATAGGCGCAAGCGAACACTCCGCAGCCTCACCGAAATCTTCCACGTGGCAGCAATGAATCCATGGAGTGAGACGGCTATTACCTTCAATGCGAGTGACGAACCTAAATTCCGAACAGCCCGAGCACCAGCTGCACTGGTCCTTAGTCCAATTGTGGACGGCTTTCGACTCACCAAAGTACTCATGGACGGCGGTAGTGGATTGAACCTCATCTATGAGGAAACTCTTCAAAAAATGGAAATAGACTGGAACCGAATTGAGCAAAGCAGCACAACCTTCAGAGGAATCATCCCCAGTCGGGAAGCACGCTGTGCTGGGAAAATCACACTAGATGTGGTATTCGGCACGCTGGAGAACTATAGGTCCGAAGAAATTACATTCCAAGTGGCCCCGTTCAGTAGTGGATACCACTCCCTTTTAGGATGGGAGGCGTTTACGATCTTCCAAGCCATACCCCATTATGGGTACATGAAGCTCAAAATGCCCGGGCCCAACGGAATCATCACTCTCGCTAGTGATCCGGACACAGCACTCCGCGCCAAAAACAAAACGGACGCATTGGCCCTCGAGGCATTATCCGAAGCCCTTTCGGCCGAGGAATTAACTGCGCTACGCTCCACAGTGGACAGGGACGACGTGATACTTGACAAGAGATCCAAGTCCACCTCTTTTAAACCAGTGGATGAAATAGTCAAATTCCAAGTCCACCCAATGGACCCTACAAAAACAGCCTCCATTGGGGCACAGTTAAACCCCGCCGTGGACGCCGCACTATGAGAGTTCCTGCGCGAGAATTGGGACATATTCACCTGGCACCCCTCAGACATGCCAGGAATCCCACGCAGGCTGGCCGAGCACAGCCTCAATATCCTAAAGGGATTCGAGCCGGTCAAGCAGACTCTTCGACGTTTCTCTGAACCTAAGAGACAAGCTATGGGAGAGGAACTAGCCAAGTTATTGGAGGCCGGATTCATTAGAGAAATAAAACACCCGGACAGGCTAGCAAACCTGGTGATGGTACCAAAGAAGGACAAATCCTGGCGCCTATGTGTCGACTTCAAGGACCTCAACAAGGCTTGCCCAAAGGATCCCTTCCCCCTCCCCCGCATTGATCAAATTATCGATGCTACCGCAGGACACGAGTCATTGTGTTTCCTCAACGCATACTCCGGCTACCACCAAATCAAGATGGCGGAGTCCGACCAAGCCGCAACGGCATTTATCACACCATACGGCCCCTTCTGTTTCAACACAATGCCTTTTGGGCTAAAAAACGCCGGCGCAACATATCAGCGCATGATTCAAACAGGTCTGGAGAAACAGATCGGCAAAACAGTAGAGGCATATGTAGATGATGTGGTCGTTAAAACCAAACACGTCGACTCCCTAATAGACAACTTGAGGCTCACATTCAGCAACCTCCGAACATACGACATCAAGCTCAATCTGGAAAATTGCGTTTTCGGCGTACCGGCCGGAAAGCTCCCGGGCTTCATTGTCTCCAGTAGAGGAATTGAAGCTAATTCGGCCAAAATCCGAGCTCTATCACAATTGGCTATCCCAACGGACCTCAAACAAATCCAGAAATTAACTAGATGTGTGGCGGCTCTAAGCCGCTTTATCTCCCGCTTAGGAGAAAAGGCATTACCCCTTTATCGCCTACTTCGGCGCACCGAACACTTCGAGTGGACGGACGCTGCCACAGCCGGATTGGATGAAATAAAAATCATACTGGCAACAACCCAATCCTGGCCGCACCAAACATCGGCGAACCAATGCTGTTGTACATTGCGGCAACTCATCAGGTTGTAAGCGCAGTGCTCGTCGTCGAACGAGAAGCGGACGAACATAAATTCCCTCTTCAAAAGCCGGTATATTATGTATCCACTGTCCTCACTCCATGCAAATCACGATACCCACATTATCAAAAGATAGCCTATGCGGTATTCATGGCATCCCGGAAGCCGCGACACTACTTTCAAGAGTGTTCGATTACAGTAGTCTCGGAAGTGCCACTTAATGATATTATAAACAATCGCGACGCCACGGGCCGGATTGCCAAATGGGCCATTGAGCTCCTCCCGTTCGACACAACATACAAACCTTGGCGAGCCATTAAATCGCAAGTATTGGCCGACTTTGTCGCCGAATGGATGGAAGCCGAACTCCCTAAAGAGTACGGTGCATACTCCAATTGGATCATGCACTTCGACGGCTCCAAAATGCTGGCTGGTCTGGGGGCTGGCGTCGTCCTGACGTCCCCAACCAGAGATACAGTTCAATACGTACTGCAGATACTGTATACAGACTCCAACAACGCAGCCGAATACGGAGCCCTGTTACATGGTCTTCGGATGGCAGTTTCCATGGGCATTCAACGCCTCGAGGTGAGTGGGGATTCGAACCTCGCAATATCCCAAATAAATGGAGACTTCGATGCCAAGGATCCGAAGATGGCGGCCTATCGAAACATCGTCCTAAAGATGTCATCTCGGTTCGAGGGGCTCAAATTTCACCATGTGGCTCGGGAAAACAATCAGGCGGCGGATATCCTCGCCCGCATCGGCGCAAAACGCGATGCGGTCCCCCAACATCTTCCTGGAGAGGTTGTTTAAGCCATCCGTGGTATGGGAAGGGGACACCGGTAACAACAGTCCGGACCCAGCCAAAATGCCCGATACTGAACACTCTGACATAATTGGAGGCTCTGCCACCGAAATAACACCTTCAGCCGACGTAATAATGGCTATCATTGCCCCGTGGACAGAACCATTCCTGGCCTACCTAACTAGGCAGGAACTTCCCGAGGACCAAAATGAGGCATGCTGCATAGTACGGCGATCTAAAGCCTACAAGGTCCACGAGGGAGAGCTGTATAAAAAAAGCACTACTGGAGTCCTTCAAAGGTGCATCTCCGAAGAGGAAGGGCGGAAGCTTTTGGCAGAAATTCACGCCGGACTCGGCGGCCACCACGCCGCAGCCTAGGCCCTTGTAAGCAAGGCCTTCCGTATAGGGTTTTATTGGCCGATGGCCTGGGCAGACGCACAGGACTTGGTCCAACGCTGCGTCGGTTCCCAGCTTTTTGCAAACCAAAGCCACATGCCACCCACCGCCCTCCAAACAATCCCCATTACCTGGCCCTTCGCGATCTAGGGGCTTGACATGGTTGGAACCCTTAAAGGGGGAACCCATAAGAAAAAATACTTACTGGTCATGGTGGATAAATTCACCAAATGGATAGAAGCCAAACCTGTTAAAACAGCCGAATCCGGACCAGTGATAGACTTCATATCCAGGGTTGTACACTATTATGGCGTCCCCCACAGCATCATCACTGACAACGGCACGAACTTGACGACCGACGAGGTAAACTCTGGTGCAGCAACATGGGCATCAAGCTTGATTATGCTTCTGTCTATCACCCACAAACCAACGGCCCAGTTGAGCGAGCAAATGGTCTTATCATGAGCGGCATTAAACCCAGATTAGTGCGGTCCTTAAAGGAGTCTAACACGCACTGGGTAGAGGAGCTCGACTCCGTACTCTGGGGTTGTGGACCACGCCGAATCGTACTACTGGATATACACCCTTCTTTATGGTGTACGGCGCAGAGGCAGTTCTGCCTTGCGACATAATTCATGACTCACCTTGAGTGCGCATGTACGAAGAAAGAGAAGCTGAGCTTGACCGACAGGACAGTCTGGACACCCTGGAGGAGGAGCGCGACATGGCAAAAGCCCGTTCCGCATTCTATCAGCAACATGCTCGCAGATACCAAAGCAGAGAAGTACGGGCCAAAACTTATAACATTGGCAAATTAGTTCTACGCCTGCCGGAGAAGAAAAAGACCAAGCTTGAGCCCAAATGGGAAGGTCCCTTCATTATTGACCAAGTTCTGACCGGTGGAGCGTACCGTCTGCGGGATGCATCGAATAATCGACTTGAGCCGAACCTATGGAACGCAGCCAGGCTCCAAAGATTCTACGCCTAGCGCCGGACTCTATGTTCGTCTCCTTCCTTTGTCCATTTTTTGCATATACATTATCTGTCTTTTTTCTCTTTCTTTCTTTTATTCTTTCTCAAGGCCTTCAAGGGCCAACTTGTGCCTCGCTTGCACACTATAGACGCGCTAACCGTGCTCATTATACCTGGGGGCTTCTTACACAGAAGCTTAATTATCTATCTGGGATTCATGCCCCGCACATGTGTTATTCTTCCGCATGTACCTTTTCTTCGCCATTATATGCATCGATATGACTTAAGTTTTGGCCAAGCTGGGTTGCCTCGCTCTTGTATTTATGCCCTACGTTCCCGTTAATTCGGCTAGGGCATAAGGGGAGCACCTCTGCGATTGTTACTGCCGGGTTAGCCGGATGTGTACCTCAGACTGGGTGAAGCCAAAGCTAGCGTTCTTAAGGGAATATTCGGTCGGCGAACAAAAGATGATTTTTATTTATTTTCCATATATGCCCCCAGATGTTTTTGCCTGCATCTCCGCTCGCAGTCTGGACATGCACTTTAGGGTATGCGTACCCAGGGAAAGGAACCCCTAATGGAACTATTCTCCCTGGAAGATGTTTCTTACTACCCATGTAATATAACATAACTAGTTGGGTACTTGTCTGTTCAAGCACTAATGACCCCTACGCCTGGTTTCCACGCATACCCCGGTTCTTATATAACTGAGCGGGTATTCGGACACACTCCGGACTATCGGGTCCCGAGGTTGAAGCGAGAAGGTCCGCCATGACAAATGATTTACAATCCGGGTAGAAGGCATTATACATGTCACTTTAATTACATAGTCATGTAGACTGACTAAATTCCTCTTCTATACCATCCAACAGGCGATCTAGCCTACAATCCTGTTGGGAATACTTTGGCGGCTAATTCTACTTGCCCATAGACTAAGCTAACGGGGATCTATTTCCCATCGGGCCCCACAGGTCTGACCTCGGCCATGTGGTTTGGGTCAGCCTTGGTATACCGCATCTTCACCATGGCCCAGGCTTCCCTGGCACCTTGACGGCAGGCCGATATCTTCCATAATCGGAAGCGCCGCCGTGCTCCCTTGAGCTTCTCCGCAAGCTCTCCAATGCCTTCTGACAGGGAGACTGATGGCCACAAGGCCTGGGCAATACCTTGCATCACCTGTCGAACTTGTTCGTGCAGTTGTGAGAGCTCGGATAGAAGATCACCCGTAGACCCGGGCATCTCCTCCGCGGGACGACCCGTCAGCATACCTGCAGACATAACTCTATTAGCCAGCTTCTCCGTCGTCCCCTTTTTAAGGGTTCGTTCAAGCACTTACTGTAAATGCCGCATCGAAGCCGCTTATTCTCCTTCTCGGAGTCCGCAAGCTGGGCTCGAACATCTTTCAGTTCCACGCTCAGCTTGGTATTGGCATCTTGGAGATTGTTTTTCTCCCGCCTGACCTCAGTCAGCACGCGTTCGCCAGCCTTTAGCTGTTGTACGACATGCTGGTCCTCCGGATTCTCTCTGGATTCGTCTGCAATATCTATTGTTAGATCTGCAGCCACGCCGCACGCTATATGGTACCTATCATTCTTTGAAACAAATTTTACCAGTTGGGGACTTTTTGGGTTCCTTCAATGTGACAACGGCGGCCCGAAGTTGGGTCTTGCATTGCTCCAGCTCCTATGACAGTCGAGTATTCTTCTCTGTAAGAACCTACACAATAGAGGATCCTTAAATCAGTTCTGCTAACTGTTTCAAGTCTCAGCAGCTACTAATACATATAATCGTCAGATTTGCTTACCCGTACATCCCTTACATACTGGTCCATGGCTTTGGCTAAACCATTTTGAGCAGCACGGAGGTACGCGTCTCCAGAATTGAAGGCATCAAATGCCTCTGGTGAGAAGCAAGCATCACGGAGTACGGCCTGGCGACGCCTATGATTCATGGCGCTCTCCACTTCTGAATTTGTAGCGGATAGTCTACCCGCATCCTCTGTAGGGGGGGTATCCGGAATCCGCCCCATGTCGGCTTTCGCCTCTATGTCCTGTCCTGGAGCCCGACCAGTAGAAGCATGATCGGCAACCTCACCGGACATATTCCGGCGAGCGTTTTTTCTACTAAAGAAACATGGACGTCATTACATTTTGAGAAAGACGACAACCACGGAGCGGGGTTTTTGTCATACCTCTGCACCGGCGTCTCCGTCCTGAGCGCCTTCCTTTTTGGCCTGCCCGGCCTTGGTGCCTCTTGTTGGCGAGTTGCTGCGGGTTCGGCACGGCGTCCCGAATGCCTTCCCTGTAAAACACCATATGTATATGGTAGGTGAAGTGTCTAAAAGGGGATCCTAGTTTTTGGAGTTGGGATTTTTGATTTTTCTTACGTGCGACGCAGGAAGCAATCCGGGATAGTCGGCCATAATGGCCACCATGGCGTCATCACAGCTTAATTGATAGAACTAACGGTCTATCAGCTCCACGAATATGTCCGGATCTTCTTCGAGTCCAGGATCGAGGGCCCGGTCAGGATCCTCTAGTTGTGGAGATGGGCCGTTGACCTCCCTTATGGCTTTCCGCAGTTCCTACCGCAAAATGGCAAGGTGAGTACCTACGACAAAGAATGCGGGAAGAATGGGAGTAAGGAGATATAACTCACCCACTTGGAGGGTTGTACATGGAGAATCCATCCCGTGGCTTGATGCGGATGAACTCCTCTTCCTATTCCTTGAACAAATCGGATAGAATTTTTGCTAAAGCAGTAGCGTTTTCCGGACCCTTACGCCCGCAACGGGTGGCATCATCTTCCCCGTTAAAACACCACAAGGGGTGCTCTCGATATTGAAGTGGCTGCACTCCCCGCATTATGCATATTGACATAACCTCGATTACTGTCAATCCTGATTGAGCCAGCGCTTTAATCCGGTTCATCAGGTAAAGGACTTCTCTGTTGTCTTCCTCCTGGGGGCTCCGTGGGCGCCAACTTCGGTGTTTCTTCAGAGGAGCATTGCTGAACTCAGGAAGACCCCGCTGAACAGGGTCCGGAAGGGGGACATCCTCCATATAAAACCATTCCGAAGGCCAGTCTTCGGACATCTTCTTCGGAGTACCGGACAGGTATCCGGTTTTGGCGATGCGCCATATTTTGGCTCCGCCCACTTGATAAAGTGAACCCTTCTGTGTGCGGGGGACGAGGCAAAATAACCTTTTCCATAGCTCGAAATGAGCCTCTTAGCCCAGGAATAACTCGCAGAGGGCAACATAGCCGGCGATGTGTAATATGGAAGTAGGGGTGAAATTATGCAGTTGGAGGCCGTAAAACTCCAGGAGCCCGCGGAGGAATGGATGAATTGGAAATCTGAGTCCCCTTAATAAGGAACAAGGCATACCCGCTCCCCCATGGAGGGGCTGGGGAAGCTCTCCGCTTGCTCCCCGCCATTGTAGGTGGCGAGCCCGGCTTGGATGGGAACCATATACGCTGGGGGGGAGAAATCCCTTGGTTTGCAGTTCGGCTAATCGACTGTGTGGGACAGAACACCTCTCCCAATCACCGGGCTTAGGGCTACGGGGCGGGAGGAGGAGCTGCGAAGGTCGGCCATGCTGGAGTGGATTTTTCCGAAGTGCGCTCCGATGGATTCTCGCTGGGGGAGGATGGTATGGATTGGATCTAAGAATCCACATCCCTTTAATAGACAATTTATTTATCTGGCTAGGGGGTGAATGTAAAAACGCCCTGGCTCCTCATATTCATTCGACGCGTGGAAGATAGCCCTTATTGGGAACAGAAGCCTAGAAGTCCAACATTTATGGTGTCGGACACTACTTGACAAACATTCAAAATTTGGAGAAGAACCCGCCTTGCAATGTCGAAGACAATACTGCGTGTCGGACTTGACGCCATTGAAGCCTGGTTCGGGGCTACTGAGGGAGTCCTGGATTAGGGGGTCTCCGGACAGCCGGACTATATCCTTTGGCCGGACTGTTGGACTATGAAGACACAAGATTGAAGACTTCGTCCCATGTCCGGATGGGACTCTACTTGGCGTGGAAGGCAAGCTAGGTAATACGGATATGTATATCTCCTCCTTTGTAACCGACCTTGTGTAACCCTAGCCCCCTCCGTGTCTATATAAACTGGAGGGTTCTAGTCCGTAGGACAACATACAATCATACCATAGGCTAGCTTCTAGGGTTTAGCCTCTCCGACCTCGTGGTAGATCAACTCTTGTACTACTCATATTATCAAGAATAATCAAGTAGGACGTAGGGTTTTACCTCCATCAAGAGGGACCGAACCTGGGTAAAACATCGTGTCCCCTGCCTCCTGTTACCATCCGCCTTAGACACACAGTTCGAGACCCCCTACCCGAGATCCGCCGGTTTTGACACCGACAATGAGTAAAGGAAAGGCCAACGGTTTTCGTGATGAACACGGAACTTTATGGTTTGAGGATCGTATCTATGTGCCCAATGATCCAGTGATCAGGAAGTTAATGTTGGAAATATGCCCTAGAGGCAATAATAAATTAGTTATTATTATATTTCCTTGTTCATGATAATCGTTTATTATCCATGCTAGAATTGTATTGATAGGAAACTCAGATACATGTGTGGATACATAGACAACACCATGTCCCTAGTAAGCCTCTAGTTGACTAGCTCGTTGATCAATAGATGGTTACGGTTTCCTGACCATGGACATTGGATGTCATTGATAACGGGATCACATCATTAGGAGAATGATGTGATGGACAAAGACCCAATCCTAAGCCTAGCACAAGATCATGTAGTTCGTATGCTAAAGCTTTTCTAATGTCAAGTATCACTTCCTTAGACCATGAGATTGTGCAACTCCCGGATACCGTAGGAGTGCTTTGGGTGTGCCAAACGTCGCAACATAACTGGGTGGCTATAAAGGTACACTATAGGTATCTCCGAAAGTGTCTGTTGGGTTGGCACGAATCGAGACTGGGATTTGTCACTCCGTGTAAACGGAGAGGTATCTCTGGGCCCACTCGGTAGGACATCATCATAATGTGCAAAATGTGATCAAGGAGTTGATCACGGGATGATGTGTTACGAAACGAGTAAAGAGACTTGCCGGTAACGAGATTGAACAAGGTATCGGGATACCGACGATCGAATCTCGGGCAAGTATCGTACCGCTAGACAAAGGGAATTGTATACGGGATTGATTAAGTCCTTGACATTGTTGTTCATCTGATGAGATCATCGTGGAACATGTGGGAGCCAACATGGGTATCCAGATCCCGTTGTTGGTTATTGACCAGAGAGTCATCTCGGTCATGTCTGCATGTCTCCCGAACCCGTAGGGTCTACACACTTAAGGTTCAGTGACGCTAGGGTTATAGAGATATTAGTATGCGGTAACCCGAAAGTTGTTCAGAGTCCCGGATGAGATCCCGGACATCACGAGGAGTTCTGGAATGGTCCGGAGGTAAAGATTTATATATGGGAAGTCTTGTTTTGGTCGTCGAAAAAGTTTCGCGCATTATCAGTATTGTACCGGGAGTGCCGAAAGGGGTCCGGGGGTCCACCAAGGGGGTCCACCTGCCCCCGGGGGCCACATGGGCTGTAGGGGTGTGCGCCTTGGCCTATATGGGCCAAGGGCACCAGCCCCAAGAGGCCCATGCGCCAAGAGATAAGGGAAAGAAAGAGTCCTAAAGGGGGAAGGCACCTCCTAGGTGCCTTGGGGAGGATGGACTCCTCCCTGGCCGCACCCTTCCTTGGAGGAAGGGCCAAGGCTGCGCCCCCCCCCCTCTCCCTTGGCCCTATATATAGTGGGGAGAAGGGAGGGCAGCCGCACCTAAGCCCTGGCGCCTCCCTCTCCCTCCCATGACACATCTCCCTCCTCCCGCAGCGCTTGGCGAAGCCCTGTTGGAATCCCGCTACTTCCACCACCACGCCGTCGTGCTGCTGGATCTCCATCAACCTCTCCTTTCCCCTTGATGGATCAAGAAGGAGGAGACGTCGCTGCTCCGTACGTGTGTTGAACACAGAGGTGCCGTCCGTTCGGCGCTAGGATCATCGGTGATTTGGATCACGACGAGTACGACTCCATCAACCCCGTTCTCTTGAACGCTTCCGCGCGCGATCTACAAGGGTATGTAGATCCACTCCTCCCTCATTGCTAGATGACTCCATAGATTGATCTTGGTGACACGTAGGAAAATTTTGAATTATTGCTATGTTCCCCAACAGTTAATTCTTCAGGAGGCCCATGATTCACCATACTCGATTCACCCAGGCAACACCAAGATGTATTTGGATTTGAAGGAACATTTCTGGTGGACAGGTATGAAGAAGGGTATTGCCGAGTATGTAGCAGTATGTCACGTATGTCAGAGAGTTAAGGCAGAGCATCAGAAGCCAGCAGGATTACTTCAGCCTTTGCCGATACCCGAATGGAAGTGGGATAATCTTGGCATGGATTTCATCACCGAATTACCCAGGACACATTCAGGATATGACTCCATCTGGGTAGTAGTTGGTCGCTTGACCAAAGTGGCTCACTTTATCCCCGTGAAAACCACTTATACGAGCGCGAAGTTGGCCAAGATATATATGACCAGGATTGTATGTCTGCATGGAGTTCCGAGGACCATCGTATCAAATAGAGGAACCAAGTTTACCTCGATGTTTTAGAATCAGTTACACCAGAGTTTGGGTACCAGGCAAGATTTCAGTACAGCCGTTCGTCCATAGACAGATGAACAGACAGAGAGAGTCAATCAGATTCTGGAGGACATGTTGAGAGCTTGTGCGCTAGATTATGGATCTAGTTGGGATGATAATTTGCCTTACACAGAGTTCTCGTACAACAACAGCTACCAAGCTAGTTTGAAGATGGCCCCTTTCGAAGCTTTGTATGGAAGGAGGTGCAGGACACCATTAATGTGGGATGAAGTTGGAGATCGACAATTGTTCGGGCCAGATTTAATCAGAGAGTCTGAGGAGAAGGTCAAGTTGATTCGTGATAGACTGAAGGTAGCTCCGTCCAGGCAGAAGATTTATGTCGATACTAAACGCAAGGAGGTAGCCTATAAAGTCGGAGACAGAGCATATCTTCGTGTGTCTCCACTTCGAGGAGTTAAACGATTTGGAGTCAAAGGAAAGTTAGCACCAAGATTTGTAGGACCATACCGAGTTTTGGAACGTATGGGTGAGGTCTCCTACAAGTTGGAGTTACCCGAAGGTTTGTCAGGAGTTCATGTTGTGTTTCACGTTTCCCAGTTGAAGAAGTGCCATGCAGAGATGGCCGATATTCCTCTGAGATATACAATGCCCGTGGAAGCAATTTGGTTGGAGAGTGACTTAACCTACGAGGAGAAACCCATTAAGATTCTCGAGTTCGCCAACCGAGTTACCTGCAACAAGGTCATAAAGTTTTGCAAAGTTCAGTGGAGCCACCATACCAAGGAGGAAGCCACCTGGGAGCGAGAAGAAGACCTCCGGAAAGACCACCCACACCTTTTTGTTAGCCAACCCGAATCTCGAGGGCAAGATTCATCTTCAGGGGGGGGTAGGTTTGTAACATCCCAATTTTCAATTTGGATGTTATTCATTAGATCATCATGTGCATCCATAATTTTTGTATTTTGAATTTGTTTTATTTGGAATTTTGATCCTAGAAACCTTAAGCGACTCAAGGGCCAATTGAGAGAGTTGGCACCAAAATCCATTTTTTGAAATTTTTCAAAATTGGCAAATTGGATCAAAGTGTTTTATTCAAAATTATTTTTCCAAATATTTCAAAACAAATAAAACAATAAGAGAAGATAATATGACTCCTTCAAAACAGCTAGGAAATATTGGAAATTTAATTTTGAATAAAAATATATTTATTTGACTTTTATTTGCAATTTTATTCGGTTGCATTTTATTAAATTAGGGAAAAAGATGCATTTTAAAAAATTGCATTTTGTCCAGAAAAATGTTCACATTGTCCCAAATATTAGGAGGGGGTGGTGAAAATTGTTTCTGGGATTTTATTTTATTTTTATTCGGATTTTTCTTCGCGGCGCTATTTAAAAAAACTTCGGACCGACTAGGCCGAAGCCCAGCCGACCCAGGCCGCCGCCACCGACCCCGAGCCGGAGTCCGGCCAGCGCACGGCATCGCCGTTGCTCGTGTCCGAGTGGGACACCGCCCGGTACCCCTTCCCCAAGCCGCCTCGCCCCCGTGGCCTTTAAATGGCGAGGCCCGGCCGCCCCTCTCTCCTCGTCAGCCGCCGCCACCTTTGGCCGCCACTGCCACGCCACTGCTACTGCTTCCGCCCCGCCGCTGCCATTCCGCGCTGCCGTAGTCGCTAGCCGCCCGCCGCCGCAGCTTGCCGTCGCCTCGCAGCCATGCCGTCGCCGACCCGCCGCCCGATCCGCCCGAACCGGTACAAACCGCCGAGCCGATCTGGGTTTTTCTTTTTCTTTTCGGTTTTTTCTAAAACCCGGTTTATTATTTTAGTTTAGTTTATTTAGCGGATGTTCATCCGTTAGTCTTAGGTAGCCAACCGTTTTCATTCGTTAGGTCTATCTAGCGAACGTTCATTCGTTAGATTTTTCTTTTTTTGTTTATTTTCGGCTAGGGACATATTCATAATTATTTTCTTCGCATATTAGTGCCTGATCTTTAAATGATCACAACTTTTTGCTCATTTATCCAAATCCAATGAAACCAACGCCAAATTCTTCGTTATAATCCCTCTATTCAGATAATCAACTTTAACATATTTTTGAACTTTTGTAATTTTGTTTTAAACAGATTTGAATTTGAACTTTTTTTGATCGTAACTTGAGTTTCGTATCTCTGATTTGATTTATTATTTTTGCAAATCGTAGCTCTTCACTTGAACTTTCTGTTTAGATCTTTTTATTCGGTTTTACCCTTGCATATTATGCTTGAGTGCTTATGTATGCTATTGTTTGTCTACGATAGATTTTTCGGAGTGCGAAGCTTGCTACTACGAATCTCTAGGGTTTTTCGATCGTCAGCAAGGCAAGTTGCACATTGATCATATCCCTTTATTACCCAGTTTTTATGCATTAGTTTCAACCCTCAAACATTGCATGAGTACGATTGAGGAACATGTGGTTGTTGTTAAGTAGTTGATGAGGTAGGAACCTAATACCTTTTAACAAACCGGGACTATACGTTATCCTCTTATTTCTTAGCCGGGCTCGTAGACGGGGATTGGTGTGTGATTCATGAAAGTTGCGAGAGTAATAACTAAGGGAAACTTAAGGTGGCTACTTTAATACACATCTGGGAGGATTGGTTGCGGGCACCTAGAGAATCCAGTGTTGTCCTAGGATATCCCGGAGTACCTGTGTGATCATCCTATGGAATGCCACCCAGGCTCAAAGGGATCATAAGATTATTCATGCTAGAAACTTCCGTGTGCAACAACAAGCCATTATGGGCTCTGGCATAGTTGAGTAAGTTGTGTGACCTCTTTTAGTGATAGGCTAGCAGATGTAGGGGAAAGTAGGTGTAACTGTCTACCCAGAGTAAAAAGTTAATGTTTCAGAAAGACTATGTCTCGATCTTCCGATCATGGATGTGGGCGGGTCTTATGGGGAAAAGTGCGCAAACCTCTGCAGAGTGTATAAACTAATCATGGTTAGCCATGTCCCCGGTTATGGACATCTTGAGTATCTGGTATTTGAATTATGGATTGATCTCATCACTTTACTTAATAAATTTGTTGGGTTATCAATTTTATTACATGGTAATTTGGGATTGAGTTGAGGGAACCTTCTCAGTAATGGCATAAACTTGGTAGTTAAATAAATCTATTCCTTTGTTGTAGGAAAAAATAGCTTTATGCAAATGATAAACTTAGAGCCTCCACCAGCCAATTATGCATGTAGTGATACCCATTATTTCATCATTTTCTCTATAGTGTGATCTTGCCAGCATATTCCATGTGCTGACCTACACGGCTGCAACGTATCATGTTGCATAATTTTCAGACGAAGAGTAAGGTGCGATAGGTCATTTTCATGCACTCAGTTTTGTCGTGGAGTTGGATGGACTCATTTATCTTTGAAGCTTCCGGAATTATTTAGATGTCCCTCAGCCATATTATTGTAATAAGTACTCTTTATGAGACACTCGATGTAATAAGTGTGTGATTGAACTCTGTTATAAATCCTCGAGTACTGTGTGTGTCAGCAATACCGATCCAGGGATGACACTTATGCACGGAGACTTTGGTCCATTGGGATCGGGTTGCTATAGTGTGCGTGCATTCATAGGGGTGAGTGTATGCTCATGTATGCAAGTGACTTCGATTGTATTATGTTCAAAAAAAGTAAAGAGGGCCAATTTATGGTGATAAACCATGCTAATCAATGTGATAAAATATTACCATGAAGGAGCAAAGCAAATGTGAGAAGAAATAACTTACACAGGGTACTGGAGAGCAAACAACTACGTCTGGTACGAGCGCGCTCATACCGGCGGTCGTACCCATTGTTAACGCGTCTGCCAGGTCAACTACTTTTCCCTCGTGCAGACAGATTTGGGAGGACAAATAGAACACATCCAAAAACATGACCACAATGAGATTTTGGAGGGGGGATTGATCCAAGGACTTCATCGTAGCATTACTGCATCCATAGGACATCCATCTCCATCATCACCAGCCCATCTCATCTCTCTGTAATAATTAGCTGGTGTGGATTCACTTTTGTGTTGCTTTGACACCACCATGCTTGTAGTGATTTATCCCGCAATGTTTGTACCTTCGATGTGCGAGTAATTTCCTAGTTCTGTGGGATATGAAGAAGCCTTGTATATTTATGATTGTTTGAAAATAGGGTATGAAATACTCTTTTACATGTTTATGTTAGTGATCTTCTCGATGTTACACTAGTAAAAAATGGCTAGCCATAACTTTAGTTGGTGGCACACCATTTCCACTCAATGCCACTACTACTGTTTTCAAATAGTGGTGGCATTGGCATACTTACACCAACCCCATAATGTTAGTGGTGATGTTGCTTTTTTCTAACACGCCACAAGTTGGTGGCCGAGGTTGTACTGACCAGGCACAAGTTAGTGGTGGCGTTGGATTTCTATGAACATCGTAGTCTAGTGTTGGTGTGTTGATTCCTGATATGCCAGAAATAAATTTTGTTCTTTTATAAAAATATGAATATTAATTGGAATTACTTTTAATTGATTATCATGTGTTTTAAGTATTTAATAATTATATTAGTAAAAAAATCTTGGTATTACTATTCTTAGAGCAAGAATACTATTTTGTAGATGTGTACATTTTTATTATATTTTCAGTCTTTTATTTGTTTTACCTTTTTACTATTTCTAAATGTTGAATTTTATATTATATGAGTCAAAAAACTTGGAATTACTTTTATTATATTAAGAATATTATTTTGCAAATGGTGAAAAAATATATTATGTTTTCCTAAATTCTACATTGTGTGGCTGCACAATTCGGGCATGCCGAACGCAGGCACTATGCCAATAAGCATGTAGGTATGGCAAAAGAAAACGCCCGACCATCGCTTCACTATCTCTATCCTGGGAAAAACACGTCTGCCAGGGCGTGTTTGGTTGCCTTGTCAATCAATGGTTGCATTTCATTGTTGTCTCAACCCAGCCTGGGTGAGCAAAAAGAGGCAACAAATCAATATTTGCATGTTGTTTGTTTGCGTGCATTGCATCAATGACCACTTTAGGGCTGGCCATTTGGTTGGCCGCATATGTGCTGAAGGGGTGAGCAGATGCGAACCATGGCTGTTTGGCTGCGTACACGTTTGTGTTTTGTTCACCCCATTCAACTGTGGTGGCCTTACCACCACATTAGCAGCACAACAACAGGCACAACTGACATCGGATTAAGAGGCAAACAATGACAAGAAACAACACACATGAAGGTAAACAATGGATTAAGAGGCAAACTAATAGAACTAGCCCCCTACTTCACACCAGGGTGCTGGTCCTGGCCAAAATATGTTCACATTACAAGTTCAAACCATCACCACCACCACCACAAACTACTAGCAGTTTCATACTATGACTGGGTAGTAAATGTAACGCCCGAATAATTAGCTACATTAATCCCATGTTGATGATGCCACATCAGCACAGTTACTGTTGTTAATATCGTGTTAGTTCAAAACTGATTCAAATTCAAATTCGAATTTAAGTCAAACCATAAAGGTTTTCAAATATTAAAACTAAAATGTTCAGAGTGATTCAAATAATGCATAGGTAATTAGGGTGGAGAAACCACACTTTTATAAAAGGTTCAAATATTCAAATGGTAATAAAACAGTAGAAAAAACTATTATTTAAATACTTTAAATAATAAATAATTACAAAACTATTTTAGTTTGGGTAGCAAATTAATGTGTTAGTGACATAATTACATATACTAAATTAGGTACAACTTTGGTATTTTACTAAAACTAAAGTATATTGAAAATTAGAGAAAACAGTAAAGAAAGAAAATAAATAAAAAGAGAAGAACAAAACAGAAAAGAAAAGAAAAGAAAAGGGAAAACTCTCCCTTGGCCCAACTAGGCTTTGGCCCAGTCGGTCGGCCCACCCTCCGGCCTATAACCACCCACCCCCGAGACCTAACTCTAGCCCGATCCACTTCCCCCCTTCCCCACGATCCCCTTCCCTCCCCTGATCCAGATCGGGATCGATGCAATTGCCCCCGTCGCCCGTCGTCGACCTCCGATCGACACCACGATGTCACCGGACCCCCACCATGCTGTCGTCGTTGCTTCCTTGCCTCCTGCCAACGCGCCTCCACGAGCCTCCCCGCCCTGAACCCCTGCAACGGGGGTAAGCCGCCGTCCCTCCTCCCTTTCCTCTCTGCCTCGGCGCCGTTCACCGCGCCCATGTTCGCCCGCGCCAACTCGGGCTTCGCCTGGGTTGGGTGCCCGCTTAGGCCCCACGTGCCACACACAGCTGGGCCCGCCCCCTGTGACTATGACGAATGGGGCCCACGCCCCTTAGAACAATAAAAAGGAATTTATAAATATATTAATTGATTAATATATTAAAGAATTAATTAACTTAATTAATTTTGTTTAATTAACCTGATCATCTAACTAAACTAAGTATACATGTTTAGTTAGTCTTAGACAATGACAAGGGGACCCACACGTCAGTTTGACTAAGTCAACTGTCTGGTTGACTGCTAACATCACATTGACATCATGCTGATGTCATAATTACATATTATAATTAAATTAATTCTATTAATTCTAAAAATGGATTGAATCTTTATAAATTAATATAAATAATCCATAACTCGGATGAAAATACTTTGTACATGAAAGTTGCTCAGAACGACGAGACGAATCCGAATACGCAGTCCGTTTGTTCACCACACGTTCCTAGAATCACGAACATGCAACAATCAACCTCCGGTTCATGTGTTCGAAAACGTCAAACACTGGGAATACTTTCCCGGATGTTTCCTCCTTTGCCGATATCACCTACTACCGCGTTAGAGCACACCTAACACCGCTCATTGTCATGTCATGCATATGTTTGCATTATATTTATTGTTTCTTCCCCCTCTTCTCTCATTAGACACCGAGACCGACGCTGCTGCTACCCAGTACAACTATGGTGTTGACGACCCCTCCTCAACTAAGCTTCCAGGCAAGCAAACCCCCCTTGGTCATCCCAATATCGCCTATTCCTTCTCTCTGTTGCTTGCATTAGAGGTGTATCATGTTACTGCCTTCGGTTAATCCTATTCTGTTGCATAGCCTGTCTTTGCTACTACTGTTGTTACCTTTACCTACAATCCTAAATGCTTAGTATAGGATGCTAGTTTATCATTAGTGTCCCTACATTCTTGTCTGTCTGCGATGTTATACTATCGGGTCGTAATCACTCGGGAGGTGATCACGGGTATATACTTACATACATATTATATGATACATGTGGTGACTAAAGTTGGGTCGGCTCGTAGAGTACCCGCGATGATTCAAGGATTGGGGGCAAAAAGGACATTTGTCCCGACGACCCTCTGGGTGGATCTTTCTAGCGGAGCGACATGGCAGGTTGACACCACCTAGGTGAGAGGTGGGTCTGGCCCCTGGTCGGCATCCGCGGTTACATCAATTAACACGCTTAATGAGATCTTGGTATTTGATCTGAGTCTAGCTACGAGCCTATACACACTAACCAACTATGTGGGAATAGTTATGGGAACTCGACGTCGTGGCATCAGCCGAAGCCTTCTTGACATCAGCGACTGAGCGGCGCGCGCCGGATTGGAATGGAACACTTGCTCTTGTATTAGGGAGGCTAGGTCTACTTCCGATCGCCCTCGCAACATGCAGGTGTACAACAGGCGATGGGCCCAGACCCCTACACGCTTAGGATTTAGACCAGCGTGTTGACCTCTCTGTTGAGCCTAGGTAGGGCTACGACGTGTTGATCTTCCAAGGCCGGGCATGACCCAGGAAAGTGTGTCTGGCCAGAGGGATCGAGCGTGTTGGGTAATGTGGTGCACCCCTGCAGGGAAGTTTATCTATTCGAATAGCCGTGTCCCTCGGTAAAAGGACGACCCGGGGTTGTACTTCGTCCTTATGACAACTAGAAGCGGATACTTAATAAAGCACACCCTTTCAAGTGTCAGATACAACCCGGTGATCGATCTCTCACAAGGCGACGACGAGAGGATCTTCGGGTAGGATTATACTATACGTTGTTACTTGGTGAACTTACCAGCTACTCTCTTCTACATGCTTCAAGATGGAGGTTACCAAAAGCGTAGTCTTCGATAGTACTAGTTATCCCCCTCTTATTCTAGCATCCTGCAGTTCAGTCCAAAAATACTACCCATTTCATTGATACCATTGCATATGTAGTGTAGATCCTTGCTTGTGAGTACTTTGGATGATTACTCACAGTTGCTTTGCTCCCTCTTTTCCCCCTTTCCATTCTTCTCAAACATCGCAACCAGATGTTAGAGCACAGGAGCCAGACGCCACCGATGACAACTCCTACTACACCTGAGGTCCCTACTACTACGTGTAGGCCACCGCCGACGACCAGGAGTAGTTTAGGAGGATCCCAGGCAGGAGGCATGCGCATCTTTCGATTTGTTTCCCAGTTTATTCTAGCCATCTTATGGTGCCTTGTTTAATTTATGTATGTACTCAGATATTGTTGCTTCCGCCGACTCGTTTATGATCGAGCTTGTGTATTCGAGCCCTCGAGGTCCCTGCCCTGTAATATAAAGCTTGTATTATTTTATTTGTGCCTAGAGTTGTGTTGTGATATCTTCCCGTGAGTCCTTGATCTTGATCGTACACATTTGCGTGCATGATTAGTGTATGGTCAAATCGGGGGCACACAGTAAACTGACAATCTAGAGCGCACGAGTAATGTCACTCATGCATTTGTGCCCTAGTGCAGTGCACCCTCCACATGATCGAGTTGTCGTGGTTGTAGATCTGCACCTCCAGACCAAGGCCGGAGATCTACAGGACGAGGAGGTCGCCGTGGACGACCCTGTGGCAGCGGCAGAAGTACTGCCAGCCCCGGCTAGGCACCATCTTCCCATGGATGTTCTGGAGCTAAACCTAGAACTCCCACAACTTGTTCACCGACAGCCTAACGACACGTGGGAGCTTGACCACTAGCCACTCATTCATCACCTGCATGAACCTGGGAGAGATGATGAGCATGGAGAGATCCTCCATGTCCTTGATCTGGACGTAGAAATGCAGCGGCTCTCGGGACCCCTCCGCGTGCCGATCCTTGGAGATCGTCCCCTTGAACGCGGTAGGCTCATGAAGGCGACCCTGTCAGGCAGGTTAACCCTCTTGAGCTAGCGGTTTGTGGGCATCAGGTCCTCGACGGCAACCACAACCTAGGCTCCTCCAAAGGCTACATCCCACTCTGTCTTCATGATCTTGTCAGGTAAGATGACATGTGCTAGTGCAAGAGCATTGGGATCTAACACTGATTAGTGGTAGTTGCACAATAAAAAGTGTCACTAATGAGTGACACTTGATATTGGGCAAAGTGACACTTGCTCTTGGGCAACTGCCATTGATCAGTGTAGTTTCCTAAACATCAGTGGCATGATCTAAAACTAGCACTGCAAGTTGTGCCCACTTCCACATTTGAAGCATGCTACATTGGTAGTAGTACCTAAATGAGCAAGCACATTGGTCCTACAACGTGTATGAGCATGCACCTTTTGTCCTACCTACCATGAACACCATGCACGTAATGAAATCATGCATATACCCTGCCTATGCCAGCACCAATCTACCCTCAACATCAAGCACAAACCCTGCCTATGAACATGAAGCATATGTTGGCTCCATTCTACCATGAACAACATGAACATGAAGCATATGCTTACCCAATGCTAACTACAATGTAACTACCTATCTTGCAAGCATCAATCCATCATTGGGGAAGCAAAAACAGCACCTACTATGCATGAACACCCGAGGAAGTGCACGAAGCAACAGCAACAGTCAAGAAGGAATCGATTGGATTTGAACCGATTCGATGGAATCGAATCCAGTCGATTCCAAGCCATGCCTAATGCAGAAAACCCCAATCTACATCTACGAGCAAAGGGGAAAATTGAAACTTACCGGAGCGGGTGTCGTTCGAGCGTAGGCCGGCCGGGGAGAAGACCCCGGCGGGAGGAGATGGAAGGTGAAGAGGAGGACGAGCCGGCAACAGCGACGGCCGTCGGCATTTGATGTCGCTTGAAGCCACGTCGGTATTTCCCCAAAGAGGAAGGGATGATGCAACACAGCGGCGGTAGGTATTTCCCTCAGATATGAAACAAATGTTATCGATCAGTAGGAGAACCAAGCAACACAACGTAAACAGCCCCTGCACATAGATAACAAATCCTCGCAACCCACCGTGTTAAAGGGGTTGTCAATCCCTTTCGGGTAACGGTGCCAGAAATTGGTGCGTGAAGGGAGAAAGTTGTAATAGATTAAATAAACAGATCGCAAATAAAATAATGTGCAACAAAGTATTTTGGGTTTTTGGATTAATAGATCTGAAAATAAATGCAAGAGAAAAATAGATCGCAAAGGCAAATATATGAGAAAGAAGACCCAGGGGCCGCAAGTTTCACTAATGGCTTCTCTTGAGAAAAATAGCAAAGGGTGGGTAAACAAATTACTGTTGGGCAATTGATAGAACCTCAAAATAATTATGATGATATCCAGACAATGACCATTATATAGGTATCACGTTCGAGATTAGTAGACCGACTCCTGCCTGCATCTACTACTATTACTCCACACATCGACCGCTATCCAGCATGCATCTAGTGTATTAAGTTCATGGAGAAACGGAGTAATGCAATAAGAACGATGACACAATCTAGACAAGATCTATCTATGTAGAGATAGACCCCATCGTTTTATCCTTAGTAGCAATGATACAGATGTGTCGTTTCCCTTTCTGTCGCTAGGATCAAGCACCGTAAGATCGAACCCACTACAAAGCACCTCTTCCCATTGCAAGACAGATATATCAAGTTGGCCAAACAAAACCCAAATAGCGGAGAAGAAATATGAGGCTATAAGCAATCATGCATATAAGAGATCAAAAAAACTCAAATAACTTTCATGGATATAAAAAGATAGATCTGATTATAAACTCAAAGTTCATCGATCCAAACAAACACACTACAAACGAGTTACATCGTATGGATCTCCAAGAGACCATTGTATTGAGAATCAAGAGAGAGAGAGAGAGAGAGAGAGAGATGAAGCCATCTAGCTACTAACTACGGACCCGAAGGTCTACAAAGAACTACTCACGCATCATCGGAGAGGCACCAACGGAGGTGGTGAACCCCATCCTAGATGAAGTCTAGATTGGATCTGGTGGTTCTGGACTCTGCGGCGGCTGGATGAATATTTTGTCGACTCCCCTAGGGTTCTGGTATTTTTGGGATATTTATAGAGCAAAGAGGTTGTCTGGGGGCACCCGAGGTGGGCATAACCCACCAGGGCGCGCCTGGGCCTCCTTGCACACCCTGGTGGGTTGTCGCCTCCTCGGGACTCCCCCAGGTGCAACCAGGGCCCAACATGTTTCTTCTGGTCCATAAAAAATCTCCGTAAATTTTCGTGGCATTTGGACTCCGTTTGATATTGATTTTCTGCGATGTAAGAAACACGGAAAAAACAGGAACTGACACTTGGCACTATGTCAATAGGTTAGTACCAAAAAATGATACAAAATGATTATAAAACATCCAAGATTGATAATATAACAGCATGGAACAATCAAAAATTATAGATACGTTGGAGACGTATCAGCATCCCCAAGCTTAACTCCTACTCGTCCTCGATTAGGTAAGTGATAAAAACAGAATTTTTGATGTGGAATGATGCCTATCATGTCATATCATATTCTTTTCTTTATAGCATGGACATTTGGACTTTTAGTTGTTCAAAGCAATAGTGTAGTTTTGACATGATAATTTAGATACTCAAGCATATCAACAAGTAACCATGTCTTTCAAAATATCAACGCTAAAATAAGTTATCCCTAGCCCATCATGCTCAAACATTGATCCATTCATGAAACACACTCGAATATTAGCTACACCCAATACTTAAGTACGATCATATTGCCTCCTAGTTGGTGCTTTTATAAGAGAAGATGGAGACTCAAAATAAAAATTGCATAAAGTGAAAGAAAGGCCCTTCGCAGAGGGAAGTAGGGATTTGTAGAGGTGCCAGAGCTCAAAGCGAAAAACTTAGAGATAAAAACATTTTGAGAGGTGTATCCATCCCACCAACGAATACGACTTAGAGTTCCCAATCCTTTCATTGCACAGATATATCATAGGCGGTTCCCAAACAGAAAATAAAGTTTATTCCTTTTCCACCATAACTTTCACTTTCCATGGCTAATCGTATCCACGGGTGCCCACCATACCAACACTTTCCAAGGAATTTATTGTTTGACAACATAAAGTAAATTCATTTTTTGCATTTCGAGACTGGGCATCCCTAATACCTTTGCCTTACTCTCGTGCAATGACAAGTGAATACACACTCGTCTTGAGAGTAACACATCTAGCATGGAGAATATTAGCCACCCCTCACCGCTCTGCGAGCAAAACAAACACACAAAAGAGAAGTTTATTTTGAAAATTAGAGATGGCACATGAAAATTTGCTTACAACGGCAAAGAATGCCGCATATAGGTAGATATAGTGGACTCATGTGGCAAAACTGGGTTAAAGGATTTTGGATGCACAAGTAGTGATCATACTTAGTGCAAAATGAATGCTAGCAAAAGATTGGGAAGCGACCAACTAAGAAACGAATAATCTCATAAGCAAGCATTAAGCATAAATAACACCGAATAATGCACCATAATTAGGATATAATTTCATTGCATGACTATTGACTTTTGTACTTGCATAGGGAATCACAAACCTTAACACCAATATTCTTACTAAAGCATAATTACTCATCAAGATGACTCACATATCACATCATCATATCTCAAAAGTATTACTAAGAATCCAGTTTATTTTGTCCAATGATCTTCATGAAAGTTTTTATTATATCCTTCTTGGATATCTATCACTTTGGGACTAATTTTCATGTATTGCTTTTGACAAGCTCCAACAAATATAAGTGAAGATCATGAGCATAATAATTTTTTCTTTCTCTCAAATTAATTTAAGTGAAGTAAGAGATAATTTCTTGAAAATTTTACTAACTCTCAAATAAATCTTAGTGAAGCAAGAGAGCATTTCTTCAAAAATACTAAAGCACATCGTGCTCAAAAAGATATAAGTGAAGCACTAGAGCAAGTCCACTGCTCATAAAAATTTAAGTGAAGCAAAGAGAGTAATTCTAACAAGTCATGACATAATTTTGGCTCTCACAAATAGGTGTGTACAGCAAGGAATGATGACTTCAAACACAAAATAAAACAAGCAAGGACTCATATCATACAAGATGCTCCAAGCAAAACACATATCATGTGACGAATAAAAATATAGTTTCGAGTAAAATACCAATGATCATTGGAAGAAAGTGGGGATGCCACTCGGGGGCATCCCCAAGCTTAGTTGGTTGCTCATTTTTAGATAATAGTTTGGGATGCCGGGGCATCCCCAAGCTTAGGCTCTTCCATCCTTCCTTCATCCATCATAAGATAACCCAAAACTTGAAAACTTCAATCATACAAAACTCAACAAAACCTTCGTGAGATCCGTTAGTGTAAGAAAATAATAAATCACTACCATAAGTACTGTATCAAACCAATTCATATTTTGTTTTTGTGTTATATCTACTGTATTCCAACTTTTCTATGGCAAAAACTCATCATATAAAACCATAGAGCCATCAAAATAAGCACACAACACAAAGAAAACAGAATCTGTCAAAACAGAACAGTCTGTAGAAATCTGACTATTTCGAATACTTCTGTAACTCCAAAAATTCTGAAAAATTAGAACGACCTGAGAAATTTGTATATTGATCTACTGCAAGTGGAATGGGTATTTAACGCTCTCTGGTAAAAAAAACAAAATTAATTTAGTGAGTGTAAAAGTTTCTGTTTTTTCAGCAAGATCAAACAACTATCAGTCTATCACCCAAGAAGATCCTAAAGGCTTTTCTTGGCACAAACACTAATTAAAACACAAAAAACACAATCATAACAGTAGCACAATTGTGCTAACTCTCTAGAACAGGAAGCGAAAAAGCAAAAAATAATTTTTATTCATTGGGTTGCCTCCCAACAAGCGCTATAGTTTTACGCCCTTAGCTAGGCATAAAGCAAGGATCTAAGTTTTTTCTTCCAAAGTTTTGGTAACTTTTGTAAGGGTTTTCTCAAACCCGAGAGTCTCTTTACGCTTCCCTAAATTCTCCGAAAAAGAAACCATCTTAAGATCCAAAATATCCAATCGCTTATTACAAAGAGTAATCAGGGAATTCATGCGATTGATACTACCATTGAGGTGTTTGAAGGGTTCATTATATTTTTACTTCAACCATATGCTTATGCAAATCACCAAGTTTTGTCCAACATTTGAGCTCCCTCGGGGGTAAAAGGAAACCCCTTCTTTTGAGGTGGAATTCCCAGAATTCCCTCTAAGATTTCATAGGCAGCATTGGCATCAAGATCAATGAAGTTTCCTTTAGCAGCAAAATCGAGAAGTTGTCTATGATGCAAAGCCAATCCTATGTAAAATTTTTGAAGCAAAACTTTAACATCCCCCTTTAAGTTGGAAATACGATACGATTCCATAAGCCTATACTAGGCATCTTTTAAGTTTTCTCCTTGTCCTTGCTTGAAGTAAAGGACTTAAAAATCTGGTGACAAAGAAGGAGTAGGGACGCTAGCCATCGAGACTAGAAAGCAAGAGAATGGCAACAAAAAAAGAGAGGCGAATAAAATGGAAATTTTTTGTGAAGTGGGGGAGAGAAAAATGAGAGGCAAATGGCAAATAATATAAATTGCGAGGAGATGAGATTTGTGATTAGGAACCTGGTATATGTTGAAGATCCTACCCGGCAACGGCGCCAGAAATTCCTTTTGATGTCGCTTGAAGCTACGTCGGTATTTCCCCAAAGAGGAAGGGATGATGCAGCACAACGGTGGTAGGTATTTCCCACAGATATGAAATCAAGGTTATCGAACTAGTAGGAGAACCAAGCAACACAACGTAAACAGCCCCTGCACACAGATAACAAATCCTCGCAACCCCACGTGTTAAAGGGGTTGTCAATCTCTTTCGGGTAACGGTGCTAGAAATTGGTGCGTGAAGGGAGAAAGTTGTAATAGATTAAATAAATAGACCGCAAATAAAATAAAGTGCAGAAAAGTATTTTTGGGTTTTTGGATTAATAGATCTGAAAATAATTGCAAGAAAAAAGTAGATCACAAAGGCAAATATATGAGAAAGAAGACCCGGGGGCCGTAGGTTTCACTAGTGGCTTCTCTCGAGAAAAATAGCAAACGGTGGGTAAACAAATTATTGTTGGGAAATTGAGAAAACCTCAAATAATTATGACGATATCCAGGCAATGATCATTATATAGGCACCACGTCCAAGATTAGTAGACCGACTCCCGCCTGCATCTACTAATATTACTCCACACAACGACCGCTATCTAGCATGCATCTAGTGTATTAAGTTCATGGAGAAACGGAGTAATGCAATAAGAACGGTGACATGAGGTAGACAAGATCTATCTATGTAGAGATAGACCCCATCGTTTTATCCTTAGTAGCAACGATACATACGTGTCATTTCCCTTTGTGTCACTGGGATCAAGCACCGTAATATCGAACCCACTACAAAGCACATCTTCCCTTTGCAAGATAAATAGATCAAGTTGTCCAAACAAAACCCAAATGTCGGAGAAGAAATACAAGGCTATAAGCAATCATGCATATAAGAGATCAAAGAAACTTAAATAACTTTCATGGATAAAAAAAGATAGATCTGATCATAAACTCAAAGTTCATCGATCCGAACAAACACACCGCAAAAGAGTTACATCATATGGATCTCCAAGAGACCATTGTATTGAGAATCAAGTGGGACAGAGATGAAGCCATCTAGCTACTAATTACGGACCTGAAGGTCTACAAAGAACTACTACTCACGCATCATCGAGAGGCACCAATGGAGGTGGTGAACCCCATCTGAGATGGTGTCTAGATTGTATCTGGTGGTTCTGGACTCTGCGACGGCTAGATGAATATTTCGTCGACTCCCCTAGGGTTCTGGTATTTTTGGGGTATTTATAGAGCAAATAGGCGGTCTGGGGGGCACCCGAGGTGTACACAACCCACCAGGGCGCGCTTGGGCCTCCTGGCGCGCCCTGGTGGGTTGTCCCCTCCTCAGGACTCCCCCCATGTGCAACCAGGGCCCAGCATGTTCCTTCTGGTCCATAAAAAATCTTCGTAAAGTTTCGTGGCATTTGAACTCCGTCTGATATTGATTTTCTGCGATGTAAAAAATACGGAAAAAACAGGAACTGGCACTTGGCACTATGTCAATAGGTTAGTACCAAAAAATGATATAAATGACTATACAATTATTATAAAACATCCAAGATTGATAATATAATAGCATGGAACAATCAAAAATTATAGATATGTTGGAGACGTATCAGCATTGCTCTAGTGTTCGTGGCCACGCATGAGGTCGAGGAAGAGGACATCGTCGTCCATGGCCTTGTCGTGCTACCGGGGGAAAACCCTCGAATGGGGGTTAAAAAAACCCCGCCCACAGGTGCCCCGAGCAGCGACACGGTGGATGTCCCCTCCGGAAGCACCACCAAACCCAGGACCACGAGGTCCGGATACGACGACGGAGTCGGAGCGGCCGGCACCGCATTGGCTGGACAAGGGGGCCTGGTGCAGAACGGCGACGACGCACGGATGGCCGCCATCAGGTCGATCCCTGAGTTCGTGAGGCCAGCCAACCACCACTCTTGGATGCGGTTGCTGCCGACATAGATGGGGGTCAGGGGATGGTGCGGCGGCGGGCGAGCCATTAGAGGACAGCAAGGGGTAGTGAGAAGAGTGAGAGAGAGTGGTGTGAATTTAGGAGTGGGCAGTGACACGAGAGAGGGAGGGAAGTTAATTATGAGACATCCCACCCGTCTCTCGCGCTCCCCGAGGCCTGCAATGAAGAGGCACGCGTGGCCGCCGTGAGCCTTGTTGGTGATAAACTGCCGAGGTCATTGCGCACGGGCCTGGCCTGGGAGTGCTTTAACTTCCGTGCGGCCCGAGAAGTAAATACAACCGAGGTAATCAAACAAACATTTTTCTTCCCGCGCGGGCCTGATTGGGCCTAATGCGTGTTACAAAACACGCCCTTTCTCTCTTCCTCACCTCGATCCCCTATTTCTCATCTTTGATCGGTACCAGCAGAGGAGCACACCGGCGTCAATTTCCGGGGGTTGAAGGGGGAGTTGGCAAACGGGAGGAGCGCAGTGAGCAACGAAGCAAATCGATCGTGGGGTTGGAGCATCAGCACCACTGCTTCCCCGATCCCCTTTTCTTATCTCCGATCCGTGCGAGCAAGGCAAATAGTAGAGGGCATGCTGGCGTTGATGCCCGGGGAGTCAAAGGGGAGGTGACCGACCGGTGGAGCGCGACGAGCAGTGCATCAGGTCGGTCATGATGTTGGAGCAGCAGCACCGCCGCTTTCTCCTTCCCTTTTGTCAGAGCTTGAGCGATGTCGTGTTCGGCGTCGTGGTTGATGGTGGCGGTCGTGTTGCTTGGGACGCCATCACCCGCCTCCATTGTTGGACGACCATCAAAGATTTCCCCAAGTTTAAACATTAATATGCCGCCCAAAAGAAGAATGAAGGGCTGACAACCGTTGTTGAGCATGAAGAAGGAGAGAAGTGGCCGAGGGGCAAGACCAACTCCAAGATGGACGAGAAGCATGATGTAGCATCGTTTGCCTTGCAAGAAACTTTGTAAGGTATGATGACCCAAAAGGAAGCAATGGATGAGAGGAAGCGCTAGTAAAAAGAGGAGCAAATGGCGGTCTACATCAAGCTCCAAACGAATAAGCTCGAGATGGAGGAGGGCGTCAAAAGGAGTAAGCTCGAGACCGAGGAGGCCGTCTGAACGAAGAAGCTCGAGATTGAGGCGACCAACACGAACACCAAAGCAACGAAGGTGGTGTTATCCTTCATTGCTAAAGGGTTGGAGATCATGACGGTGGACTTCAGCAAGATGTTCCCGAAAAGAAGAAGTTGGTTCGAGAACAAGCAAAAGGCGATGCACGAGCGAGATGATTGAGATACGACCAAGAGCAACATCATTTTGTATGATTGAGATGATTGAGATAGTGCCGGCATGAACTAGGGCCGCGAGACATGAATTATGGTCCTTTTTTGTGCGCTGGCAAGTGTGTCGGCATGAACCGTGAGGCTGATCATTTTGTAGGCTGACATGTGTGACGGCCGTTGGCGCTCTGACCGGCATGGCCATGGCTATGGCCGCGGGCTATCTTAGTTTTTCTTTTTTTTTCTTGCAAAAGGAGCATGACGCCCCGACAAAATGCGTCCGTCGATTGGACGCTGCGATCAGATTTGCTCCGTCGCGACCGGACAACAGTCCTTTGCCTCAACCAAATGGACAGAACCCGTACAAAATTGACGTTCATTTGGGGTCGCGCCTTGACCTAATGTTTGACACTTTTGACAGTAGGGTTGATAGAGACCACTCTAGGGCACACGGACTAGTATCGCTGCCTTCGTTTGTGAGCCAGGCCACAACAACCTGAATCATGCGCTAAGAGAAATTGCTACCGGACTGTAGGTTCTAATAAAGATTCACACTCCCGTCTGAATGGAGACTGAGGTGTCCAACAAACAAACAGGTCATGTGCCACGCACTGTACGAGAATCCAAGAGAGGCTGCACAGAGCCAAGGGACCGTGGGCTGTGGGCGGCCTCCACAGTTGGCTCGTTGCCCGGGATCGTGTACCCACTGCAGACCGGTTGGTGCCTCCTTTATTGCCTTTGTGCCCATGCGCAGATACTTCAACTTGAGACTCATATTGCAAGGACCATATGTCCATGTCCCAAGCACCTCTTTCCCTTTTGCCTCTCCTCTCCACATATCCCCTAGTTAGTAATTCATTTTTGCACCACTCAAATGACACTGAAACCGGTTTCATGTGCTTACTACGCCGGTGACTTTGACACGCAATTTTCCTTTTTTTGCTTGAATTTTCTTCCGGTCATTGCGTTTTGACCACGAATGTAGAGTGACTCCAACTGCCCCGCAACGGCGCCTGCCCCAAAACGCAGAGGTGTCGCCAGGCGAGCGGCTTCTGGAGTTCTGGTCCTGCGTTTCTGTTACCTTGTCTGGCGCAGCGGCCATGAAGGAGCAGCACATGCTCGCCCTGCCCGGCCCGGCAGCGCTCATGGCCGCTTCTGCGCGTTCCTCCAAGCCGTTGCTCCAACCGGAATCTGGAGGCTGAAAACCAGAGAGGAACGCTCCGTCAACGGAACCGGAGCAGATTACGGCTAGCAGCAGCAGTAGCGCTCATCGTTCTCGTTCTCACCGCAGTCGGAAACGCGTCGCCAATGAGACTTTTTAATATTCGAAATTATCTTGCATTAAACAGCCGGGCCGTGCATCAATCTCTCCATGTGAGCTGTCGTGCGTTTTTGGAAGCAGTGGCCGGGGCGGGAAGGGGCCCGTGAGCGATCGGGACCAGCCGGTGAAATCTCGGGCGAATTGAATGCGGCGTCGTCGTCGTGATCACCGATCACACCGGTGCCGGTGCAGTGGCGCAGTGCAGACAGACAGAGCCAGCAAAGGCCGTCGCGTCGCTGCGTATCTCGACGCACATGCGGTGCCTCCGGGGGCAAAGGATTCGGCACGCGTCGCGTACCGTACCCAGAGGAACGTGCGAGTGTCCGGCCGACGACGCCGCGGGAGGAGACGAGAGGAGAGGTCTTGCCATGCAGCCTCGCTGGAGCACGGCACGAGGAGGGGCCCCTGCCGCGTCACCGGTCAGGTCAGTGGTCACCAACTCCACGGTTGGATGTACCCTACCCTATGCCACCTCTTGGCACGCCCGGTGGGTGGAGTGAATGCTGTGGCTGTGAGCCGGTGACCTCTGTGGGTCTATATCTACTCTCTCAGTCCGAAATTATTTGTCGCATGAATAGAAATAAATGTATCTGGAACTGTACATTCATTTCTGCGGCAAAAATTATATATATATATATATATATATATATATATATATATATATATATATATATATATATATATAAGGGCATTTTAGCTTGTCTGAATGTTTGTCTATATGCAGCGACGGAGTCGCGTCGAGCTCAAGAGTGGAGGTGATTCGTCAATCTTTTCTTCGGTGGCTGCTGTGGTGGTGTCGGAAGCAGGTGACAGACGTGGATGTCAAGCTGAGAGATGTTTTGCTATCTTTTTAGTTTTGTCATGTCAATACTTATATAACTTGTAAATTGATCTTTATGATATGAATGATATGTAACTTATAAATTGATCTTTATGATATGAATGAGACACGTGTTACCATGAAAAAAACGTTTGTCTATATAAGATAAAAGAAACGTTCTCCAGCAGATTGTTTATATGATAGTATACCGCTCCACATTGTGTACATGTCGATGGACATTGTCTAAATATAGACGATAGGTAGACATTGTACAAATTTGGACTATGCAATAGTCAATCTGCTGGAGAGCGCTTTCGCTTCATATTATATTTCGTACACACAATCATTTCAATAGTTACAACAAGATATTAAACTATAGGAAAGAGCATATAGACAATTTGCTGAAAAACAAATTGTGTATATGAAGGAATCATTTTAGATCATTATCTATATGAACATATATACAACCAAATATATACAAGCCATTGGAGATGCTCTTAATCATTTAGTGTGATGTCTTCGACTGAATGTATCCCAATCATTCTAATTTTCCATACTCTAGTTGTACCTCAAAAAGGAAGAAAGCCTGTCACACAAAATACTGCAATCT
>NC_041390.1:553854949-553882696 GCF_002162155.2 Triticum dicoccoides
CCAAAACACTGAATCTTATATCTCGCCCGTAGCGAGGCTAAACCTCCCAATGCTATATCTCGCCAATCCCCCAAGGTTACTCGCCTCTGCTTGAGGCTAGCAAGCTGGCTTAGCTCTACCGAGGGGTTTTGGGGAGCTTTTATGGTCTCGTTTGGATCTGTTTTAGAAGTTACTGTGCGGTTTTCTTTCTTTGTTTGTTTCTATGTGTTTTTCTTCTGTTCCTAAAAAGGTGTTTTCTTTATCGGTTTTAGCTTTTTTTCCCTTTCTTTTGAACACATGTTAATTATTTTTTAATACACATTGTACATTTCACATATAAACACGGAACATTATGTTTGGTAGACGCTGAATATGTTTTCAATACATGATGAATTAGTTTTTTCAAAACCATGTTTGGACATTTTTCCCGATACATGCAAAACATTTTACAAATACATGTTGAACACATTTATTTCCCAAACTACCTGAACATATTTTACATCGCATAACCTTGTTCTTGGTAGTGCCACGATCATATTCTCAAATGAGAGGGGCATTTTTCTGAATGGTACAATTTAAAAAAAAATATGTGCACATTTTCTAAATCATATAAATATTTTTTAAGTACGACAAACATATTCTCAAAAGACGTGATAATTATTGAAAAAAACACATGAACATTTTGCAAGTGCTTTTCAAAGTTGTGACTAACATTTTTTTGAAGGGTGTAATTTTAAAAAAAGAATTATACGATTTATTTACATTATGTAAAAAAATTAGAAGAGTAAATAATATTCTTTAGAAACACATGTACATTTCTAAAATGTCACGGACAAATTTTTTTAGTGTGCTCGAAACGTTTTAAAAGTTATGCGAACATTATTTACACCGCATGAGCATTTTTCAAGATGTGCATTGAGCGGTTTTGAATTTTGAGTAAACTAATTTCAGAAATATATGTATTTAGAATATTTCCAAAATACAAATAAAACTAGAAAAATAGAAACTAATGAACGAGCCAAGCGACATGTCCCTACGAAGTCAGCTCTCTCTCGCATGGGGAATCATATTCCCCGTGCGGGTGCAAAATTCTATATGTAAGGATTCCTAAGATGACCTACGGGCGACAATTAGCGGGTCTGTCCATCAGCGCGGCTGCACACTGCCGCTCGTCTCACGTTGTTGGTTTGCTCTGCTATGTTTCTTTTCCTTTTTGTTACTTGTTTTATCTTTCCATCGATTTTAGTTTTTTCATTTTACTTTGGTTTTCTTTGTTTCATCGGTGTTTTTTTTCCTTTTTTGTTATACTTCCAGTTTCTTTATATTTTTTTGTTTTTTTCGTTTTCTTTGGTTCTTTTCTTTTTTTAGTTTCTTTATTGGTTTTATTTCTTTGAGCACATGTCTACATTTTCTCAGTAAACGGTATACATTTTTAGAGAAAATATGAAATATTTTCTGATACACATTGGATATCTTTACAACACCTTTCCGAATACACGGTAACATTCTTCAAATAAACATATATTTTTAGAGCACACGTGAAACATTTATCTGATACATGCTGCACGTTTTTCAAATACATGATGTACAGTTTTTTAAACACATGTTTCGAACACTTTTCAAATAGTTGGTAATTTTTTGAATATTCATTGTACATTTCTAATGACAATAATTTTCTAAACTACGTGAACATTTTATTTTACAATCTATATTATCTTAAAATTTCATGGACATTTTTGGGAAACATGTGAGTACATTTTTGAAATGCCACGTTCATTTTTTAGGGAAACATGTGAATAATATTCTCAAAATGTCACAAATATGTTTTTTAAACACGGGAGTATTTGCACGTACATTTCTTTAATTGCACAAAACTTTGGTTCCTTGCTTTTCTTTTTGTATTTTTATCTTTTTTCTTCGCTTTCTTTGGTTCTTTGCTTTTCTTTTTGTTTCATTATTGGTTTTTATTTTTCTTAATACATACTTACTTTTTCTCAGTACATGATGTGCATCTTTAGAGCACACACGAACCATTTATTGATACACGTTGGATAAGTTGCAAATGCATGACATATATTTTTTAAACACTTTGTTGAATACACGGTAAGATTTTCCAAATAATCATACGTTTTTAGAGCGCACGGGAAAGAATTTTCAGATACAAGTTGGATATTATTCAAACACATGATGTAAAGTTTTTTAAAACACTTGATTTGAACGCTTTCTCAAATATACGCCACATTTCCCAAATACACATTGAACATTTTTAATGCCAATATTTTTCTAAACTACACGAACATTTTATTATACACTGTACATTTTTTTTAAAATTTCATGGACCTTATTTAGAAACATGTGAATATACTTTTAAAATGTCACATACATTTTTAGTGCAAATAAATATATTTGTAACCTACTTGAGCATTTTTTTTTCATCATATATAAATTTTTCAAAATGTCACAAGCATATTTTTTAAAGGCGGGAATATTTCCACATACACAGTGGTACAAACACTTTTTTATACTATGCAATCATATTTTTTACATTGTTTACAAAGCTCGCAAAAAATGTTGCATATAATTTTTGAAATGCTTGAACATTTTTCATTCTCATGAACTTCTGTTTGAAAATTATAAAAAAATCAAGAACTGTGCTAACATTTTTTTACATTATGCTGACATGATTTGAAATCAGTAGTTTTAAGTTTGGTATGTACATTTAATTTTTTTCACATATAAAAAGAGAAAAAAATTGATGGACGAAAGGGTGATGTCAGCCTGAAGACCCACGTCCTGCTCGGCCGGCCCACTACCGGTACCCTAAAAGCGAGGTAGCCAGCGGCATGGAAAACCCTATTCGCCGCATTTTGCGGCGAAATGTCGACCTGTCTCACAAACCCATCGACCGTTCGTGGGCCGGCCAATGTTGGATGCCTCCTACAGAGAAATTCGTTAAAAAAATGAAGAGACGGAGGAATCGAACCTCAAACCTCCCACAACTGGAGGTGTGTATCAAGCCACTCTAGCTTAACAACACTTGTGTCTTACACATGCAAAAAGGTCTGCTATTATCTGTTTCTTTCTTTCACGTTTCTTCCTTTCTTTTATTTTTGTTCTAGAAATATCGCAATTTCAAAAAAGTTCACTATATTCAATACTTTATTCGGCTTTTTATAAAAAATGTTTGATTCTTTTTGTTCATGTTTCAATAAAGATTTTGTTCTTTTCAAAAAAATGTACAAAATTTGTTTGTGTTTCAAAATGTGTTCGGTGTTTCCAAATTTGTTCGTGATTTTCAAAAAATGTTCGCGTTTTCAAATTTGTTCAAGCTTTCCAAAAAATGGAATTTCACATTTTCTGTCATTTTTCAAAATTTGCATGTGATTTTCAAAAAATGTTTGCGTTTTCAAATTTGTTCAAATTTTCAAAAAAAATTTGGAATTTCACATTTGTTCCATTTTTCAAAAAAAAATCGGGTTTTCAAAAAATTATTCGCATTTCAATTTTTTTTTCATGTTTTCAAAACTTGGATAGAAAATTTATAAATGTTCAAGAATTTCAAAAAATGTTTATGGTTTTAAACTTTTGTTCATACTTTCATGAAATATTCCATTTTTATTTTTTTGTTCACCAATAAAAAAATGTTTGCTGTTTGAATATTTGTTCGGAATATCATGAAATGTTCCATTTTTCAAATTTTTGTTCACAAATTCAAAAAATGTTAGCGGTTTCAAATTTGTTCACATATTCAAAAAAAGTTCACGGTTACAAATTTCTTTTGAATTTCATACTTTGTTCACACGGTTTCAAATTTGTTCACAAATTCAAAAGGTGGTTCACATTATCACAAAAACAATTTCTGACTTTTCAAATTTTTTTGTTCACATATTCGAAAAATGTTCCTGTCTCTATTTTTTCATCAATTCAAAAAAGGTGCGCACTTGTTTAAAGAGACACATTGAAAGAAAGTATACTTTTAAAAAATCAATACAACAAGTAATTTCGGGTTCGCTACAGTAATTTGGATCCGGCTTGCCTGCTCCTTCCCCATGCTCCCATCCGTGCTCCCACTTTATCCTACGGTTGTCTTTTTTTCCTCTTTTCTTTCTAATCTAATCATCTCCCCCCTGATTTTACGGGGATGAGGCCGGACCTTATTTTGTTCCAATCAAATCAAGCCACATACGCGAGAGCACGGATGGGCACACGCCGGGGGAGCAGGCAAGTCTCGTCCCAGTAATTTGTTCCTCGTCGCGCCTGCCTTTCCTTTTTGCCTTTTTCGTCCCGCGGTGAAGCTTCATGGGCCGGCCCAGTCGAGCTGCCCATGTGCGTCTGGCCACCAATTTGACGCAAAGAGCGTCCAATAGGAGCTCTCAAGTGGCACATGGCCACTCTTCGGTGAGGGTCGGGGGATAGCGGCCATACGTGCACCATCGCCGCAAAAATAGGCTGGTCCATTTCCTCTGTTTTCGGTGTTTTGCTTCTCTGTTTCCCAACCGGTTTTCTGAACATTTTTCTTTTTTTTTCTCTGGGATTTTCTTCTTCTTTTGTAGGTTTCCCCTTTTTCTGTTTTTTGTTCTAAAATTCAGGACATTTTTGGGAAATTCTATATAATTGATAAATCCGGATGTAATTATTTGGATACATCAACATTTTTCGAATTCTTGGAACACCTCTTTTAATTCTTGAACATTTTTTGAATCGGTCAATTCCCGAATTGGCAACATTTTTTGAAATGCACAAACATTATTTGAATATGTGAACATTTAATGAAAATTTAAAAAGATATTAAAAATCTGTGAACATTGTTTGAATTTGTGAAAAGCATATTAATTAATATATTTTTTGAAAAAAAGTGGAGAACACTTTTCAAATTTGTGATCATTTAGTTGAAATTACGAGAAGAACGTTTAAACTCCAGAAACATTTTTCAAAATTCATGAAAATTTATTAAATACGAAATTTAGTTTAAAGTAGAGAAACGAAAAAAGATAAACAAAAGATAAAAAACGAAAAAGAAAAGTAGGGGCGCCCCACAAAAGGGCCGACCCAAAGGGGCGCACATTGTATCGTATGGGGTGCGCGTTTGGGTGACTCCTATCGCCCTAAATGGGGATTAGGAGCTCCGTCTCACATCAGGTGAGACAAAGCGATGCTTGGCCAAAACCTAACAGACACAAATGTATCCTTACCAGGAATTTGAGGCCCTGGGACAAAATATAAAACGTGGCCCTAAAATTATAAAATAAAAATCATATAACTTTGAACTATCCTGGAAAATATATCGTTACTAGATGCCAAGACAAAGCAACTAGCAGGCGGGGCTTGACTGGGGGAGAGCAGCGGCCGCCGATGAATTGCAGCAGACCGGCAGACTTTGACTTGTCGGTCCGTCGAACCGGAGAAGGCGAGAGGCGGCGCGAGTGTGCGGGAGGGAGGGCCGTAGTCCTAAGGCTGTCTCCACCGCGCAACCCTATCCTGTCCGGCCCCGTTCATTTGGAGTAAAACGGACAAACAAAACGGTCCAGCGCGCGACGACCCGGATCCATCTTATCCGTTTTGTGTCCAGACCGACCCATTTCGAGCGCAAACTTGCGTCGGATTTGGATCGCGACGGACACCAAGCAGACTCGCGCCTCGTCCGCGTCCGGGCCGTGTGGCAGGCGGTCACCTACCTCCCATCCGCACATCAATGCGCACGAGCGGGCAGCCCCACCTGTCATCCGCACATTCAAATGTCGTCGTCCTTCTTTAAAGTGGGAAGCGTGGACGAGTCGTCGTCCACACTGCCCCACGCTATCCCGCGGCCTCCTCGAAACCGGACAGCGACGAACCCAAACCCTAGCCAAGAACTCGCCGGCTGGCCGCCCGCAGCCATTGGCCTCTGGAACTACGGTCGCAAAGGCAAGCACGACCGCGAGGCTGGTTCCTCGTCGGGACGCCGCCGCGGCTCAGTGAAGAAGGAAACGCCCACGTCGCCATCGCCACCACGTCGGGCCCCCGCGCCGCCCGCGTTCTCCATCGCGCCCACGGCCGCCGGCGAGCGCGACCGGCACTACATCGAGGCGGCCGTCTGCCGCCGGTATTGGGAAACGAGGACGCCGCTACCCTGGAGCGACGTCCACCTCCCCAATAAGTGGCACCTGTCGGCCAACCACGTGCCGATCCCGCCCTCCCGCAGAGCGGCCGTGCGCGCCGCCAGGAGATCGAGCGCCACCGCCGCCTCCTCCCGGATGACCTCTACTACGACGAGAGGTACGCCCCGACTCGCCATTGTGGGACACTTGGCTTCGCGATGAGCACGACGTGCGGCGGGCGTTGTTCTTCGCCGGCACGTCGACAGGGCCGTGGCGGCCACGTGAGCCCCGAGCGGTTCCCCAGGCGCGCGGGCGTACGCGGGTGTGCGGCCTGACGCCCACGCCGTCGCCGTCGCCATCTCCATCGCCACCCCCACCTCCTTGCATGACGGCGGAGGAGGAGGCCCGGCTCATGGCGCGTGTGCTGGAGGACTCCAAGCACATGCACGACGAGCGCCAATGGGCGGACCCCGAGGAGACGATGGCCCTCTCCGCGGTCGGCGACGTCGCCATCCCCGAGCAGGAGATGGCGCCGAAGGAGGAGGTCGTGAAGGAGCCGCCGGTGGCCGCGTTCCACCCTGACCTGGTGGGCCAGGGGTGGAGCTGGTCGTGCTCCGCTGAGCAGATGGCGGCCGCCCTAGGGGCCGTCGACTGGTGCCTCACGCCGCCGCGGTCGCCGGAGCGGGAGGCATCGCCTCGGGAGGAGGTGGTGCAGGCACCGCCCATCTTCCAGCTCGCCGCCCTCGTGCACCACGGACCGCCGGCCCACTTGTGGACGCCGTCGGACTACGTCGACCTCGTCAACGATGACGACGACACCGGCGGCCAGTGAAGACAGCGACGACGACGGCCACGCCATTGACGGGCGCGGCAGGAGCGCGCGGGAGGCGTTTTTTTTATTTTGGTTTTATGTTAATTATGAAACTGGGCCGTTATGTGGCCATACCCTATATAAGTTTTATGTTTTTTTAACTTTGTTTATTTACTCTTTTAGTCATTTCATTTAAGTTTTTAAAACTTTTTTTATTCACGTCCACCCCGAACAGGTTTTGAGATGCGGCCGCGCGTTGGACGCACCCACGACCCATCGGACAAACGCGGACATGGGCGAATCCATCCGCGCCCCAAAGGAATAAAATCTCCATTAAAAAATACGTATAAGACGTTTTGGTAGGCCATTCGGCCTATGGAAAGGCCTGCAGTTTTTATAGAGAGAGAAAGGGCACCCGCCCCTGTCCATTTCATAGAAATGCAAACAACAAGGCCTGCCCAGCAAGGCCTGGAGGATTTACTCAAGAAAAAAAAAGGGAAAGGCCTCCAGGGGCAATAACTGAGCAGAAATGTGCCAGTACGAGTATTATCTCAGAATAAACCACACAGAGTTCCGTCCCAAACAGGCAGAGTATGTCATTTATAGGCTACACCATAAACATGGGGGCTAACGATATATGCAGATGACAGGCGCACCGCGTTCAGGCTCAAGCTCGAGAACCCGGCTTCCTTGATGTTTTCAGCTGTTTTCCTGGTGAGGTGGCACCCGTCAGCGACAAATTGCTGCAGAGGATCAAGGGCACCTTGCACGAACTGGAGGAAGGAACCATCTACGAGCGGACAAAATGAGCAGGAAATCAAGCAATGCACAGCAGCACAGGGACATATGTCTTCAACATAGAATAACAATTAACAAGCAACCACCAGAGGTTATGCATGCTAGTAGCTGGGGGTACCTGCTGCAGCAACATGCTCAATGAATAGGTAGAGACCACCGGGCTTTAGGACTCCCTTTATTTCTGCAGAAGTTAATGCCCAGAGTTATTCAAATAGAAAATGGTGGTTCTTAAAAGGAAAGGAAATACCGAAACATAGAAATGGAACTTAGGTCAGTAGCCAACTAGCCAATAACCTCAACTCATGGTCAGTCTGATGCGTAAAAATGGAGGCCAGAGTGTGGTCTGTAGTCTTTTTGAAACGAAGGTAGAGAGATCTCTACATAATATTCAAAAAGGTCAAACAGGCCAAGAATACAAACGCAGCAATCTCAGACCAAAGGTTGAAGAAAAGAGCTGCCAATGCCCGAAAGCAAAGACAAAAACCACAAAGAAGCCAAACAGAAAGATAAAAGGAAGGGAAAACTTAGGTGCCCCAGTTAAACAACATACTCCCTCCGTCCCAAAATTCTTGTCTTAGATTTGTCTAGATACAGATGTATCTAATACTAAAACGTGACTTGATACATCCGTATCTAGACAAATCTAAGACAAGAATTTTGGGACGGAGGGAGTACTATGTAATATTTATTTATAGCAAATGCAATGCCAATAATCCATGCATCATTATTCAGTAATGCAAATGGTACTCCTAAGGAAATGATAATGACTTTTAACTAGACAAGAATTGATGACATAGCATCATAGTCATTTTACCATTGAAATGTTTTTTGACTAGGAATTCGCCAACACACTGCTCTGCAATTCAATGTTCTGTATGTAGGAGTTATCGGTAAATGAATGCCCTATGTTGAACAGTATATCGGGTTAAATATTTCCATCTTAGTGCATCAACAGAGGACAATCCAGTTAGGCAGTTACCATTTAGCCAAAAAATAATAGTATGATGCGTTTTGTCTGTTGGAAGGCAAACTGATGGTATAGAGAATGTGTCATAAAGTGGTATCTTCTTAGCCAATCTAATTGCAACAACAACAAAGTCTTCCAGTCCCAAGCAAGTTCGGGTAGGCTAGAGTTGAAACCCCCATAAGATGTCGAAACCTAGTCATGGTTTTGGCACATGGATAGCTTAGCCCATCTAATTGCCTTACCAACAAAACTGAAGTTCTCAGATGACATAAACTTAGAACTATGTTACCTCTTAATGCCATATCAGTGTCCTTTACCGAACACAGCACCAATGTACCAATAACTGCATCCATGGAATCATCCTCTGCTGGCAAAGCTTCGGCGACCTAGGTAAAGCCATGCATACAAAACAGTTCTCATGCTAACAAAATGTAAGCAGACACCTAGTCCATGATCATAACTCATAAGGCATCATACTTCCATACCCCTCTTCTGAAAGTGAAATTTGATTGCGGAAGCCCGGCAGAATTTGCTGCTGCTCTAGAATACTCCTCCATGTACATGTTAGGATCTACCCCAGTTACATTTACACCATCAGCACTTGCATAGTACTTTAAGTTGGGGCCTGTCCCAACACCAAGCTCCAGAATGTTCTCCCCCGCAACTGACAATTGGGAGAAGAGATTCGATTTATACTGCGCAATCTGCAAGCTTCACCAAGTGAAATGTTTAGTGAGAACATAACACGTTGTAAATATCACATCTCCGTTCCTGAAAACATATGACTGTATTTTTTATAGGAAAACTAAAACTACTGATCAGGTGATCATGGATATAACAAATAAGTACTAACACTTAACAGAACAGCACTCCAAGTGCCCACTTCTGACATTTATCTTCTCACCGGATGAAAATAAAAGTATGCATTACTTGAGACGCTTCACGAATCACGAGTTCACTATGTCATATTGTGCAATTCAATCAGATAGGAAACCAGACCGGCAATATCACAGATTGAAACATCCGAGAATTTGGGTTCGGTGGGTTCAGTTAGCTGCCCAGTTGCTGACACAGACTTGCAATCCTATGATGAGTTGTCTCATGGAAGTTGGTTAACACGTGACAAACTTGGGAATGATAAAGCAGTGGAACAAATATTAGGGGAAAATTATATACCTCGGCTTCATAAGACCGCATGCCCTTGTCCATGGCCGTCGCGTAAAGCTTCTCGTACCAGCCAGGCCTCGCTGGGTGCACCCGTTCAAGCATCACCTGCACCAAGCCACACCAAGTAAAATATAAGATTGTCACGAAGCCATGTAATTTGCATCGCAGATAGTGAATTGGTGACCGGAATAAGATTGGGCGTGAAGGAGCTTACGGCGGGGTCGATGGCTGGGGCGGCGAGGCACGGGGGGTTGACGAGATGGAGGAGGCCGGCGGCAGAGGATGCACCAAGGAGGTGGCGGCGGCCGCAGCGGCAGCTCCCAAGGATAGCTACTAGAGTGCTTCTGCGGCGGGGTTTGAGGTTAGGATGTGAGCCGCGGCTGGGGACGGCGACCGCCGGGAGCGCGACGAGGCACCGCATGCCGAAGATGTTGGGGAACGGGGAGAGGAGTACGTGAACCAGGCTCGAAGGCGTAAACCACAACGCTCTGACACGGTTTTTTTTTCTTTGAGAATCTGACACGGTTAGGCTTATAAATTGCCGGGACATCGAAAGCCCAAAATCCCATATTTAATTAGGCCGAACCCATCAATATCTGGACATACTCCTTTTAACGATATTCTATGGGCTTTCCCTAGGCAAACGATATTCTATGGGCTTTCCTAGGCAAACGCCCGACGCGGCGAATCCTATTCCCCGCGTAGCTCGGGGAATAGTAATCAAAGGTGCACCCTCCGGCACGCCTCGTCCTCTGTACAAAGAGACGACCCGTTGTACCTTTTCCCCCACTGGTTTCGAGGAAGGCTAGCAAATTCGAAGGACTCATTGAATGAAAAAGGAGCAAAGAATGAAAAAAGACGAGTCTCTACTAGTCTTCACTCTTGTGGTTTTCTCTTCGTCGCTTTTTGTTTTCTTATTCGAAACCTTTCTTGAACCAGTTTTTTTAAACATTTTTCATTATTATTTCCTTTATTGTTATTTTCATTTTTTTAAATCTTCAACTTGCAAAGTTTTTTTAAATCCCCGAATTTTTTTTGAAATTCTTGATTTTTAAGAAAATGATGCACACCTTTAAAATTTTGAACAATTTTTTTAAGTACGTGAATATCCTGTAAAATTGTGAAAATTTTCAGGTTTGCAAATAAATTATGAAATCACTGAAGATTTTCAAAATACATATCATTTTTTTATTTCATGAACACTTTTCAAAATCATGATTTTTTTAGTTATGAAATTTTTCATAACCGTAATTGTTTTTTGAAATTGCAGATAATTTTTGAAATCATGGACATTTTTTAATTCATGATGTTTTGAAAGTTAAAAACATTTTTTTGAATTTGTGAACAACCCCGAACATTTTTTATAAAGTCATGAACATTTTTTCAGATTTGGGATTCGTGAACATTTTCGAAGTAAAAGCAAGCAAAAAAAAAGAAACAAAAAACAGGGCACCCCGCCTCGCACTTGGGCTGGCCCAAAGTGCGCACACGAGAAGGCGGGGGTGCGTGATTCCTCGCTTTGCACGATGCGGCGCGAAGAATAGGAGCTCTCGCCCGCGTAACATCGTGTCCTAGGAAGCTCGAGCTCGGCGAGACAAGGGTGGAGCTACGGTGGTGAGCAGAAGTGGTGGTTGACGGACAACGAAGAACTGAGTATGAGTCGACGACGACACAATGGTGAGCCATGACTACGCATGTGTAGGCGAGGAAGGATTGCGGCGGAGAAGTGGTGACACAAAACAACAATTTGCGACAAACTTGGTGGTGAACGTACGACGGGGAACGGGCCTGAACCAACGAGGACGTGGCAACAAGCACTGTTGGCACATGTGTAAGCGAGGATGGGATCACGTTAGAGCTGGCCGCAACACAGTGGAGGCGAGGATGAAGCTTGTGGGTGGGGGTGGGGGTGCTCGTGTAGCGTACTGGTGTTGGAGAGGGGAAGGGTGGGGTTGGAAAGAAAGTAGGGGAAGAGGTTGACCAGGGGAGGCAACATGACAGCGAAAACGAGTGGTGGGGGACACCGGTTCGACCGTGTCAACTGGAATGCAGGGCGGCAAACACGAGGGAAGACAGTGGGTTGTGTGTTCCTAATGACGCCACATGTAACTCGCGGAATAGGAGGTCTCCTTTCGCCGTGTGTGCACAGTTAGAGCAACTTTCGCAAATGTAGCCATAACGGTAACTTCCATAACACACATGAAGCATAGTACATAATTTTTGCAGGGCTGTCCGCAAACACATAGTCGCCGTAATATAGTCTTCAAATTTTCTTTGTTTCTATATCTTATTTACAATTTATATCAAACGTTGCAATAATTCAACAAATATTATTACAAACCATTAATAAAAAAATATCACATAATCCAAATGCAATAAATAATACAATCAAATAAATTGTGAAAGTAAAAAATAAATTAACTTTAAACAAATTTAAACATATTATCTTCCAACTAGCTGTCAATGATGTTCAGTGAGTTTCTCCTTTGACTGATGATGGAACGCCCAGTCTTAAATCTTTTGATACGCCTCAAGAAATGATTAATTGCGGCTTCTGTCCTTGTGAGGCCTGGCAATTGTGCCAATATCTTCAGTCAGTTGGGATTGCGATATCCCTATCATATTCTATGACTATGTTGTGTATGACCACACAGCATGCTATAATATTTGTAAGACATCCTCCCAGACAATTGAAAACTTTGCATGCAGCACTCCAAATGCCCTCGGATAGTCTTTCCTCTAAGCCTCCTGCACATTGGCGATATGCTTAGGTTTCCTACTCTCAGTATTAGATACCCTGTTCACAAATATTGACAAAGATGGATAGGTGCCATCGACTAGATAGTAGCCTTTGACCTTTGTCATACTTATCATCGTTCAGTGTGAAGTTACAAGGTGAAGAAGTACCACTAGCTAGCCTTACAAACTGATAAGATCTCCGCAGGACATTGATGTCATTGTGAGATCCACAACCTAAAGTAACAATGCCATATTCATAAATCTTCGGAGGCAACAACTTTTTAAATTATTGTTGGATCCTTGCAATGCCCAGTGAATTAGTCGTGCCAAGCTTCAAGGCAATTCTTCCACCTCTAATGCATTCAATCAATACTTTCGGTTTCCTACTTTTTAAAGACTCTGCTAGAGCAGCCTTTTTAACCAAAATTATCATATTGACTGTTATTATGACAATCAAACCGATACGTCGACTCCCCTTAGGTTGCTCTAACACCCGGCACAGTTCAGTCATAGTGATCCTAAGAAACATTTAGCAGTTGCTAAAAGAGAGAAGTTCAGTCATAACGATACGTCGACTCCCCTTAGGTTGCTCTTACACCCTGCACAGTTCAGTCATAGTGATCCTAAGAAACATTTAGCGGTGGCTAAAAGGAGAGAAGTTCAGTCATATCGGCATTGCCCACTATATGCGTGTACAGTTATGTATGCTAGTGTTGATCTTGTCGAAGTTCAGAGAGTGTAAACCTTCAGCCAAGGCTTCAGCTCTAGCTTGTACGCATGATCATTCAGACGCATGGTTTGGCCTCGTGTGCTGCCGGAGCTTGGCCTCTGCAGTGCCGCTGCCGCACCATCACCTTTCTCTCTTGTACTGTTTCATCAAAACTGACAAGTGACAGGGGGGCAAGGCGAGACAGGGGCAACCGGAGCCGCAGAATCACACTAGCTAGACGCGTGGTTCGGCCTGTCTAACTGTCTTTCGCCGAGCGGGATGTGATACGTGTCGGGACCGCGAGCTCAGTACCACGGCGACGTCCAGGTCTCTCTCTGTCTGCATGTGATGCCTCCTTCCCTGCTCCGATGCTTCTCCCATGGTTTACCGCTCGAGACACGTCGTTTCGCCGCTGTCGAGTGGTAGAGCAGGAGGTAAAAGGCTCCTTGGATCCTCTCGAGTTTGTTATTACCGGCGCGAGTACAAGGGTACACTTCTCCCGTTTCACCACAGTGCCTTGTAGTAGTACTACCTAACGTACTGCTGCCGTGCTGCGTCTTTCACTGCTCAGGAGTCGGGTGAGCACACCGCAATTAGGTCATGTTTGGTTTCAAATAAGTCACCAACTTATAAGTTGAAAAATGAAAAAAGTGATTTATTTTGCCAAACAGACTCAACTTATAAGTCACCTCAACTTATAAGTCATAAGTTGCTCCACCCCAACTTAAAACTTATAAGTCACTCTCTTTTATATGGGTCCCACCATCTTTACATAAAAAAACAAGGTGAAAAAGTGTGCTCAAATGACTTATAAATCAGATGACAATCAAACATGCGTAACTTATAAGTCACTCGTTTTAAGTCGCCTGACTTATAAGTCAGATGATTTATTAGAACCAAAAAGGCCCTTATGCTGCCGACCGGGGAGGCCTCTCGCTAGCTTGCTGTTTTTTTCTGCCACGCGCCTCGTCCTTGATGCCGGAAAATAAAGCGACCCCAACTTCTGTCAAAGCTCATCCTCACCCAAACGAACACACAACGTGTTTGTTTTTTTTGTCTCTTTAAGTCGGTCAGACGGCCACCAAAGTTTGGACATGTCGGACAGCCCATAGGTGCGCCGTGCCGGATGCTTTTCTATATTTTTTTTGGCAAATTTCTAAATTAAAGAAATATACATTGCTGTCAAAAGTTTGTTCGTTTATTAATTATAAAACTAAAATCATTAATTAAAATATAAATAAAGGACGGCGATAACTGTCACACGTGTAGGCGTTAAGGAGTCTGCTACACATTTTGTGTGGTGTCTCGGATGACCAGCCCACACGTCTACGTCTGGGCAAAACAACTAGCGTCCACACGTCTTTTTTTTTCTCGCGGTCCCTCTTACACACCTACGTGTGGGCAAAATGCATAACACCCACACGAACTCTCTCAGCCACCTACCTCATGGTGCCGCACGCCCCGCATAATAGTCACCACGCGTCTCCGCAGTTGCCATGGTCCGGACCCTCTTCAATGTCCGTTTAACTGCAGTTGCCATGTCGCTGAATTACAGTTGCCATGTCGGACAACTACAGTTGCCATGGTTGCTCAACTGCAGTTGCCATCTCAGGTCAAGTGCCAGATGCCATTTTGGACAACTGTAGTTGTTGCCATGTATGGTCTGGTTTATTATAGTTGCCATGATTTGAAAACTTTAGAGGTTGCCGCCTACTAACACTAAGCAGTTGCCATGTATGGTCTGGTTTACTACAGTTGCCAAGATTTGAAAACCTTAGGAGTTGCCACCTACTAACACTAGGCAGTTGCCGTGTAACGCTACAAAGAGACATGGCAAAACAATATGTTCGGGTAAAAGAGAGAGTTGCCATCTGCTTACAAGCACACTAGGACAGTTGCCGTGTACCCTGCAAAACACATGGCAACTAACATGTTCAGGTAAAAAAAGAGAGAGTTGACATCTGCTTACAAGCGCACTAGGGCAGTTGTCATGTACACCGTAAAACGCATGACAACTGGCAGATTGGGTATGGGAGAGAAGACGGGCGTGTGGACGAGATGACAAATGCCCACACACCAGCCCTTATGCGTGAGTGAAAATTGGCGTGTGGACGAATTAAACGCCCACACACTGACCCCTTCATGTGGTCAAACGGACGTGTGGATGACCGGGTGAATGCCCACACACCAGTGCAGTCCTACGTGGCACCACAAACATGTCAAGATCCGTGCACCCATAAACGAACGCGGATCCACGCGTCTGGGCGAAATGCAAACGCCCCCATGTGTGGGCGTTAGTGTTTCCGTAAATAAAAGCCTACATCTAGTGGCCACCGTTGCAATTGTCCTCGTCGGTGAGGTTGATGTAGACCAGCGCCGGCGTGTAAACTGGCGCCTTTTGCTCTTGCTCTTCCTGTTGCTGCGCCTTCTCCTCCTTCCCTTCCATTGCCTGTTGCTGCTGCTCGTCCTCCTGTTTCACGCCCACCCACTCGAGCATGGACAACACCAGCTCCGACATGCACGGGAGCATGGACGTCCATGACCACAAGTGCCCCACCAGTGGCGCCAATGGCCACATGTCGTGTTGTAGCTCCGGCATGGCGTGAGCGGGGGAGCGTCGACCCACACTCCGGCTAATTTGGCAAGTGCCACTGGCAGGCCAGGGAACCTGGTGAGCTCTTCAAGCTCGGAGTCTACAATGGCCTTCTTGTAGGCCTCATCGGGCTCATCCTCCTCCACCGTCGGCTGTGGTGATCGAGCGCGTGGGGCGCGGGGCGGCGCATGACCCGAGAAGCATGACCGGTGGCGCTGGTCGTGCTCGTCGGTGAAACACATGTTCCGGTGTATGGGGTCCAACACATGGATGCATTTCGTCCGTTTTTGTCCGCACGACAACTCTAATGCATGGATGCATGTTGTCCGTCTTGGTACCCGTGGGCAGGAATGACGGTCCAACACATGGAGGCAACCCTATTTTGTATCTGTCTGTTGTCTGTGTGGATCAGATACACCCCAAATTTGGGTCGGGTTTGCATCCACACGGACGCGCTACGCATCTGCTCATTGTCTTTTTAAATGACACATGCAGGGGGGTGGACTACATCACCCACTCTTCTCCCTCCCCCTGCTCACCAGATGCCCGAAAGTCACAGTCAAACCTAGCTATTGTGGCTTCTCACCATGCCGTGGAAGTGCATGCCCGAAGTGCACGACCATGAGTTGGGCTCCACCTCGGGGAGCCGCAGCATGGCGATCTTCAACATGACGTTGCTGTTGGGGAACGTTGCATGGAAAACAAAAAAGTTTCCGCGCACACGCAAAATCTATCCATGGAGAGGCATAGCTAAGAGAGGGGAGAATGTGTCTACGTACCCTTATAGACCGTTAAGCGGAAGCGTTTATCAACGCGGTTGATATAGTCACACACCTTCACGATCCGCCCGATCAAGTACCGAACGTACGACACATTCGCGCTCAACACATGTTCAGCTCGATGACGTCCTCGCCTTCTCGATCCAGCAAGACGGGCGAAGTAGTAAATGAGTTCTGGCAGCACGACGGATGATAGACTACTCATATCAATAAGGAATTCCTTTTTTTCGGAAGCCCATTCGGACATAACTCCAAAGTTAAGTGTGCTTAGCTTGGAGTAATTTCAGGATGGGTGACCGACCGGGAAGTTGCTCCCGAATGCGCATGAGTGAGGACAAAGTGCACAGAAAAGACTAGTATTGATCTATGGGGCCAGCCTAGATCCCACCAGGAGTAACGACCATTTGCGGGTGTGTCCGGGGCGTTACAAGTTGGTAGCAGAGCCGACCCTCGCGGTTACACGGATGTTCGCGGACAGGTGCGCGGTCATGTTGTTCATGACATTTGTGACCCGTCGTGGGACATGACATGGCACATGTACCGGACTAGTATTGATCTGTGGGGCCAGTCTAGATACCGCCAGGAGTAACGACCACCAGCGGATGTGTCTGGGGCGTTACATGAAGCAACTATCTCTGCAGGGCTTCGCCGATCACTACGAAAATATGACTGAGGATGAACTAGACGGAGAGGGGCTCCACACACAGCTTGGGGATCATGGTCTGTGTTGCCCCTCTCCCTCCTATCATATATATAGGTGGAGGGGGGAGAGGAGGCAGCCCTAGGGCGCGCCCCAAGTGGCCGGTGGCTTCCCTAGGCGCCAGCCTAGCCGCGCCCCCTTCCATATTTGAACATGGGGGGAAAGGAAAGGGGGCAAGCTGCCTTACGGTGCCACCCTTCCTTTCCCTCCCTCCTTGGCACGTGGGTGATGTCTACTACACAACCTTCTTCTTGTAGACATTGTTGGGCCTCCAAGTGCAGAGGTTTGTAGGACAGTAGCAAATTTCCCTCAAGTGGATGACCTAAGATTTATCAATCCATGGGAGATGTAGGATGAAGATGGTCTCTCTCAAGCAACCCTGCAACCAAATAACAAAGAGTCTCTTATGTCCCCAACACACCCAATACAATGATAAATTGTATAGGTGCACTAATTCGGCGAAGAGATCGCGATACAAGTGCAATATGGATAGTAATACATGTGTGAATATATAGACCACAACATGTCCCTAGTAAGCCTCTAGTTGACTAGCTCGTTGATCAACATATAGTCATGGTTTCCTGAATATGGACATTAGATGTCATTGATATCGGGATCACATCATTAGAAGAATGATGTGATGGACAAGACCCAATCTGAAGCATAGCACAAGATCGTGTAGTTCGTCTGCTAGAGCTTTTCTAATGTCAAGTATCTTTTCCTTAGACCATGAGATTGTGCAACTCCCGTATACTGTAGGAATACTTTGGGTGTGCCAAACATCACAACATAACTGGGTGACTATAAAGGTGCACTACGGGTATCTCCGAAAGTGTTTGTTGGGTTGGCACGAATCGAGACTGGGATTTGTCACTCCGCATGACGGAGAGGTATCTCTGGGCCCACTCGGTAAAACATCATCGTAGTGAGCTCAATGTGACTAAGGGTTGGTCACGGGATGATGCGTTACGGAACGAGTAAAGTGACTTGCCGGTAACGAGATTGGACGAGGTATTGGAATACCGACGATCGAATCTCGGGCAAGTAACGTACCGATTGACAAAGGGAATTGAATACGGGATTGATTGAATCCTCGACATCGTGGTTCATCCGATGAGATCATCGTGGAATATGTGTGAGCCAACATGGGTATCCAGATCCCGCTATTGGCTATTAGCTGGAGAGTTGTCTCGGTCATGTCTGCATGGTTCCCGAACCCATAGGGTCTACACACTTAAGGTTCGGTGACACTAGGGTTGTAGAGATATTAGTATGCGGTAACCCGAAAGTTGTTCGGAGTCCCGAATGAGATCCTGGATGTCACAGGAGTTCCGGGATGGTCCGGAGGTAAAGATTTATATATAGGAAGTCCAGTTTTGGCCACCGGGAAAGTTTTGGGGTCACCGGTATTCTACCGGGACCACCGGAAGGGTCCCGGGGGTCCACCGGGTGGGGCCACCTATCCCGAAGGGCTTCATGGGCTGAAGTGGGAAGGGAACCAGCCCCTAGTGGGCTGGTGCGCCCCCCATGGGCCTCCTCCTGCGCCTAGGGTTAGAAACCCTAGGGGTGGGGGCGCCTCCACCTGGCTTGGGGGCCAAGCCAACCCCTTGGCCGCCGCCCCCCATCTAGATGGGATCTAGAGGGGCCGGCGCCCCCTGGCCCCTATATATAGTGGAGGGGAGGGAGGGCTGTCGCACCCAAGTCCCTGGCGCCTCCCTCTCCCCCCGTGACACCTCTCCCTCTCGTTGGTGCTTGGCGAAGCCCTGCCGAGATCCCGCTGCTTCCACCACCACACTGTCGTGCTACTGGATCTCCATCAACCTCTCCTCTCCCCTTGCTGGATCAAGAAGGAGGAGACGTCTCTCCCAACCGTACGTGTGTTGAACGCGGAGGTGCCATCCGTTCGGCGCTCGGTCATCGGTGATTTGGATCACGACGAGTACAACTCCATCAACCCCGATCTCTTGAACGCTTCCGCTCGCGATCTACAAGGGTATGTAGATGCACTCCCCTCTCCCTCGTTGCTAGATGACTCCATAGATTGATCTTGGTGATGCGTAGAAAAATTTAAAATTTTGCTACGTTCCCCAACACCTTATTCCATAGTCCATCGAATCTTTACCCAAAACTTGAAAACTTCACAACACAAAACTTAACAGAAAACTCGTAAGCTCCGTTAGTATAAGAAAATAAATCACCACTTAGGTACTATTGTGAACTCATTCTTTATTTGTATTGGTGTAATATCTACTGTATTTCAACTTCTCTATGGTTCATACCTGTCATAGCCTCGCTTATTAGGGATGATAGACTACTCATATCAATAAGGAATTCCTTCTTTTCTGGGAGCCCATTCGGAAAAAAACTCCAAAGTTAAGCGTGCTTAGCTTGGAGTAGTTTCAGGATGGATGACCGGCCGGGAAGTTACTCCCGGGTGTGCACGAGTGAGGACAAAGTGCGCAGAAAAGACTAGTATTGATCTGTGGGGCCAGTCTAGATCCCGCCAGGAGTAACGACCACCGGTGGGTGTGTCTGGGGCGTTACAAGTTGGTATCAGAGCCGACCCTCACGGTTACACGGATGTTTGCGGACAGGTGCACGGTCATGTTTGTTCATGACGTTTGTGACCCGTCGTGGCACACGACATGACATATGTACCGGACTGGATGCATAGACGTATGTGCCAAGAGGGAACGTTCCCGTGGCCCGACGAGGACGTCGGTTCCTCTGAGTGGGGGTGTATGTCATAGCTTGGCTTATTAGGGATGATAGACTACTCATATCAATAAGGAATTCCTTCTTTTCCGGGAGACCGGGAAGTTACTCCCGGGTGCGCACGAGTGAGGACAAAGTGCGCAGAAAAGACTAGTATTGATCTGTGGGGCCAGTCTAGATCCCGCCGGGAGTAACGACCACCGGCGGGTGTGTCCGGGGCATTACAATACCCTCCGATACTACTCATAGATTCATCAAAATAAGCAAACAACACATAGAAAACAGAATCTATCAAAAACAGAACAGTCTGTAGTAATCTATAGGTTTCGAATACTTATGGAACCCTAAAAATCCTGAGAAATTAGGAAGTCCTAGGAAATTTGTTTATTAATCTACTGCAAGTGGAATTGGTATTTTATCGCTCTCTTGTAAAAAATGAAAATTATTCTCGTGAGCGCATACTTTCTATTTTTTACAGGAAGATCAAATAACAATCACCCAAGAAGATCCTAAAGGCTTTAGTTGGCACAAACACTAATTAAAACATAAAACCACATCTAAACAGAGGGTAGACGAATTATTTTACTAAACATGAACAAAAAGCAAGAAAAAAAAATAAAGTTGGGTTGCCTCCCAACAAGCGCTATCGTTTAACGCCCCTAGCTAGGCATGTTGATTTCAATGATGCTCACATAAAAGATAAGAATTGTAACATAAAGAGAGCATCATGAAGAATATGACTAAAACATTTAAGTCTAACCCACTTCCTATGCATAGGGATTTGTGAGCAAATAACTTATGGGAACAAGAATCAACTTGCATAGGAAAGTAAAACAAGGATAACTTCAAGATTTTCAACACATAGAGAGGAAACTTGATATTATTGCAATTCCTACGAGCATATATTCCTCCCTCATAATAATTTTCAGTAGCATCATGAATGAATTCAACAATATAACCATCACAACTTTCATGATCTACAAGCATAGAAAATTTACTACTCTCCACATAAGCAAAATTCTTCTCATTCGGAATAGTTGGAGTATCATAAGAAAATCGCATACTATAAATTGTTTCCACATTAAAAGAGTAATGTTCAGAAAAAGGGTAATCATAATCATGACAAGTTTTATAAATATAATCATCACTACTTTTTATAGCATAAGTGTCATCACAATAATCATCATAAGTAGCAACTTTGTTCTCATTATAATCGATTGAAACCTCTTCCAAGGTAGTGGAATCATTACTAAATAAAGTCATGACCTCTCCAAATCCACTTTCATAATTGTCAAAATAAGATTAAACATCCTCCAGAATAGTGGGATCATTACTTCCTAAAGTTGACACTCTTCCAAACCCACTTTCATCAATATAATCATCATAAGTAGGAGGCATGCTATCATCATAATAAATTTGCATCAAAACTTGGGAAACTACAAATATCATCTTCATTAAACATAGCATCCCCAAGCTTGGGACAAACATTATTTGCAGCAAATATATTTTCAAAAACACCATCTTCATCAAACATAGCATCCCCAAGCTTGGGCCTTTTCATATTATAAGCATAATCACTCTCATCATTAATAGTATGGATAGCACCAATAGTATATCAATTATCATCATCACAATGAGAAACAGGAGCAACATCATTTGGAAGGGATACATTTTTACCTTTGCTTCTCCGTCTTTTCTTTTTCTTCTTCACATCATGTGTGGGTTTAATCCTCTTTTTGGAGCTCCTTATTAATGAGATTGGTTGAATAGGAGGCTCCTCCTCGTTACCTGATTCATCATAAGAAATAATAGGAGGATATTAGGAAGTCTCTTCCCTTCCATTAGTATTCTCTTCATCCTCTATTTATTTTCTTTTCTTTATGTAATTGGCAATATAAGGATTTTCAATGCGATTCACCGCATAATACATATAAATTTCCTCTAGATCAAAATTAAGAACTCTATGAAGGGCAAATTCTGGAATAACCTTAGATATACGTTTCATTTCTTCATAACCCAAGAGCAAACTAAGTTCATTATGATGTGCAAGGGAAATCAAGTCATCACAATTTTTGGACATGATACAATCATGAAACAATTTGCATTGGGTACTGAAATGATCACGTTCATTGCAAACTTCACAAGTAGGGCCAAGAAAGTTTAAATTTTCAGCACAAACATCTAGCCTTTCTTGCAACAATTTAGTTTCCAAATACTTATGCCTCTTGCAAAATCTATCTTCCCTGTTTGGTATGTAATTGCAAACTCTATGCACTCCACAAAAATCGACATGCTTATAAGAGATATTTTCATCATGACTAGTGCAATCATCATTAGTACTATGGATATTCAAAGAGTTCATACTAATAACATTGCAATCATGCTCATCATTCAAAGATTTAGTGCCAAACATTTTATAGACTTCTTCTCCTAGAACTTGAGCACAATTTTCCTTTCCATCATTCTCACGAAAGATATTAAAAAGATGAAGCGTGTGAGACAAACTCAATTCTATTTTTTGTAGTTTTCTTTTATAAACTAAACTAGTGCTAAAACACAAAACAAAAAGATTCGATTGCAAGATCTAAAGATATACCTTCAAGTGCTAACCTCCCCGGCAATGGCGCCAGAAAAGAGCTTGATGTCTACTACACAACCTTCTTCTTGTAGACGTTGTGGGCCTCCAAGTGCAGAGGTTTGTAGGACAGTAGCAAATTTCCCTCAAGTGGATGACCTAAGATTTATCAATCCATGGGAGGCGTAGGATGAAGATGGTCTCTCTCAAGCAACCCTGCAACCAAATAACAAAGAGTCTCTTGTGTCCCCAACACACCCAATACAATGGTAAATTGTATATGTGCACTAGTTCAACGAAGAGATGGTGATACACGTGTAATATGGATAGTAGATAATGGTTTTTGTAATTTGAAAATATAAAAACAGCAAGATAACTAGTGATAAAAGTGAGCGTAAATGGTATTGCAATGCTAGGAAACAAGGCCTAGGGTTCATACTTTCACTAGTGAAATTCCTCTCAACAATAATAACACAATTGGATCATATAACTATCCCTCAACATGCAACAAAGAGTCACTCCAAAGTCACTAATAGCGGAGAACAAACGAAGAGATTATGGTAGGGTACGAAACCACCTCAAAGTTATCCTTTCTGATCGATCTATTCAAGAGTCCGTAGTAAAATAACATGAAGCTATTCTTTCCGTTCGATCTATCATAGATTTCGTACTAGAATAACACCTTAAGACACAAATCAACCAAAACCCTAATGTCACCTAGATACTCCAATGTCACCTCAAGTATCCGTGGGTACGATTATACGATATGCATCACACAATCTCAGATTCATCTATTCAACCAACACAAAGAACTTCAAAGAGTGCCCCAAAGTTTCTACCGAAGAGTCAAGACGAAAACGTGTGCCAACCCCTATGCATAAGTTCACGAGGTCACGGAACTTGCAAGTTGATCACCAAAGCATACATCAAGTGGATCACATGATATCCCATTGTCACCACAGATAAGCACGTGCAAGACATACATCAAGTGTTCTCAAATCCTTAAAGACTCAATCCGATAAGATAACTTCAAAGGAAAAACTCAATCCATTACAAGAGAGTAGAGGGGGAGAAACATCATAAGATCCAAATATAATAGCAAAGCTCGCGATACATCAAGATCGTTCCACCTCAAGAACACGAGAGAGAGAGGGAGAGAGAGAGAGATCAAACACATAGCTACTGGTACATACCCTCAGCCCCGAGGGAGAACTACTCCCTCCTCGTCATGAAGAGCGCCGGGATGATGAAGATGGCCACCGGAGAGGGATTCCCCCATTTGACAGGGTGCTGGAACGGGTCTAGATTGGTTTTCGGTGGTTACAAAGGCTTCTCATGGCGGAACTCCCGATCTATTCTGCTCTCCGATGTTTGTAGGGTATATGGATATATATAGGCGAAAGAAGTCGGCCAGGGGGGCCATGAGGCAGGGGGCGCGCCCAGGGGGGTAGGGCGCGCCCCCACCCTTGTGGTGGCCTCGGGACTCTTCTGGCCCACCTCCGGTACTCCGTGGGCTTCTTCTGGTCCAAAAATGATCTCCGTGAAGTTTCATGTCAATTGGACTCCGTTTGATTTTCCTTTTCTGCGATACTTAAAAATAAGGAAAAAAACAAAAACTGGCACTAGGCTCTAGGTTAATAGGTTAGTCCCAAAAATCATATAAAATAGCATATAAATGCATATAAAACATCCAAGGTTGATAATATAATAGCATGGAACAATCAAAAATTATAGATACGTTGGAGACGTATCAGTGGGCAGGGGTGGAGGGGCACGCCAGCCCCCTTGTGGGCTGGTGTGCTCCCCCCTTTGGCCCATAATTTCCCATCCCTTACCGATGGCCTCCTGGAACCCCTTCCGGCACTTCGATAAATCCCTAGTACTTCCGAAACCTTTCTGGTGACCAAATACTATCGTCCTATATATCAATCTTTATCTCTGGACCATTCCGGAGCTCCTTGTCATGTCCGTGATCTCATCCAAGACTCCAAACAACATTCAGCTATCCACTCACATAACTCATATTATACTATATCGTCAAAGAACGCTAAGCGTGTGGACCCTATGGGTTTGAGAATGATGTAGACATGACCGAGGCACCTCTCTGTTCAATAACCAACAATGGGACCTGGATGCCCATATTGGTTCCTACATATTCTACGAAGATCTTTATCGGTCGAATCTTATGACAACATACGTAATTCCCTTTGTCTGTCGGTCTGTTACTTGCTCGAGATTCAATCGTCGGTATCTCCATACCTATTTCAATCTCGTTACCTGTAAGTCTCTTTACTCGTTCCGTAATACATCATCTCGTAACTAACTCATTAGTCACTTTGCTTGCAAGCTTCTTATGATGTGTATTACTGAGAGGGCCTAGAGATACCTCTTCGATACACTGAGTGAAAAATCTCAATCTCGATTCACGCCAACTCAACAGACACCTATGGAGATACTTGTAGAGCATCTTTATGATCATTCAGTTACATTGTGACGTTTGATAGCACACAAGGTATTCCTCCAGTATCCAGGAGTTGCATGATCTCATCATCGAAGGAAACCTTAATCATATTTTGATGTGATCCCTAATGATGTGATCCTGTTATCAAATGACAACTCATGTCTATGGTTAGGAAACCTTAATCATCTTTTGATCAACGAGCTAGTCTAGTAGAGGCTTACTAGGGACACAGTATTTGTTTATGTATCCACACATGTATTTAAATTTCCGGTCAATACAATTCTAGCATGAATAATAAACCTTTATCATGATTAAGGAAATATAATAATAACCATTTTATTATTGCCTCTAGGGCATATTTCCATCAGTTGCCGGCGCGCGACCGCATCTATGTGTCGTCCAGCGGTGCCGACACTATTAGGAGAATGGACATCCCCGTGCCTTGGCTAGATGTGAACCTGTCGTGCGGCTGGCAGTAGAACTCAGATAGGGTTCCAGTGCCACCCGTGCCGGCCGCAGGTTGCACGCAGGAGGCGGAGATCCGCCACCGTCACGGTCAACTGCAGGCCGACCTTTGCCAAGACTCGGTGTGGACTACACGCACTATGACATGTGGTTCACTAATGAGCACGACCAGCGCTGTGGGACGTGCTTCTTGGGCCATGCGCAAGTGCCCCATACCCTGCACGCATGCGCTCCACCACCACAGCCGACGTTGGATGACTCGGAGGAGAAGTCCGACGAGGCCTTGAAGAAGGCCATCAAATACTTGCAGCTCAACGAGCTCACGACGTGGCCTGCCCTGCCACCAGCACTGACCGAACCGACTGGAGTACAGGTCGCCGCGCCCTGGCGCCCGTCCTCGCCTGTGCCCGAGCCAGAGCAGTAGCCGTGGATACTGGCGCTACTGGTGGGGCACTAATGCTCGTGGACCTCCACGTTCACATGCACACCTGAGTGGGTGGGCATAGAGCCGGAGCAACAGGAGCCCGTGCTGCAGGCAGAGCCGTAGGCGCTGGAGTAGTAGAAGCCCGTGCAACAGGTGGAGCCGTAAACGCCGGAGGAGTAGGAGGTGCCCCCGCATGTGCCGTCGGCAATGTGCATGGCCATTGCCTGCTCCGGTCTACATCGACCTCGTGGACGAGGACGACGGCGACGACCATCAATAGACTAGGGCTTTAATTTAATTTTAATTAATGTAACAAATGGACTTTTGGTGGCAATTTATATATTTTAATTTGAAAATTTTGTCAAAGATCTGAAATGCACGCACTTGTGGGCCGGCGACACGTTCGAACTTTTTCTGTCTGACTCATGACCTAAATGGACAAAAAGTGGACACATTTTATGCCCGTTTGGGTTGGCCCATTGGAGTTGCCCTAAGGCATCTTCTAATGTACTGATGCTGAGATTAGGTGCTAAGCATATTAAAATAGCAACTAAAGTCCCCAATGCATATGATGCTTAACTTGTTGTAACTAAGTTTCCTTCATTTAATTATTTAGCAACTAAAACATTCCATGCATTGGCGAGCTTCCATCATTTAAATATTTTGCTTAGGTTCACATGCTTGTATTATTTCTTCCTAGGGTCATCAAAGTGATCCCTCTCCACCGTAATTACTTTGACATGTCATTTTCTCGCTTATGTGTCATGCTTAGCACACGTATACCCCTGGAGCACTGGGAAGCCCCAAAGGGCATCTTCAATGCCATACTTTGAAAGCGTCCCTAAGTGTTCAGACCATATGGTCTAGACACTTTTAGCTACTTATTTAATACGATGCACCAAACGTCCGTAAACCAGTTTGGACCACTGAAATCCGCTAAATCTCACACAACCGTGGAGGAGCTTTGGGGAGTCCAGACTGTCAAGTTGGCGTGCTATCAGTTGAATCATATGTTCTCACAACTCATGTGCCTGTTTTCCTTTATTTAAGTTTGTCTGGCCAGCCAACCGTTCCGATTTGATGTACTTCCTCCGTTCGAAATTACTTGTCGTAGAACTGATTAAAAATGGATGTATCTAAAACTAAAATATATCTGGATACATTCATTTCTCTGACAAGTATTTTCAGACAAATGAAGTATGTGGTTGGATGACTGGCTTGTTATCACTCTCCGCGCACACATCCGAATGTATCCATGGATGTTTGATGTGTTCAATTGAGATATAGCGTTGGAGATGCCCGGCCCTAAGCACAGTTTCTGTATGATCTTTTCCCGTGAGTTGTACGTCAATCTTAATCTTATTGGGCATTCTGGCTTGCATGGTGGGGCGCGCGGACCAGCATCGTACGGCATGTGGTTCACGTGCCAGTATCTGCAAAAAGTTCTACTATGTCCGTTTGAGTTTATTAGTGCTCGTCGTATTTTGGTTAAGTTTGATTTGACTAACAATTGTTAACACATGTCATAAAAAACTATATAATGTCAAAAACACATTTATATTATGGGACGGAATGAGTATTTATTTTCTACGTATATCTACTTTATTTAGTAAAATTACGTTCAAAATATGACCTGCAACAAAAAGAGAGTAAACCAGGCCGGAGCTGGTAGCAACGAGGCATGCATGCCTGAGATGAAACGTTACCAAGCCTAGCAGCTGCCTCCTCTCCTGTTTGTGTAGACCTGTCGGTTCGGCGATGTGATCACATCCATGCAGCGCAGCAGGC
>NC_041390.1:553882867-553885428 GCF_002162155.2 Triticum dicoccoides
GCTCCTGTGCCCAGCGATCGAACGGCGATCTTCATTAAATACACATCTCTTCTCTTCTGATCTGTGTCGCAGAGCGTCCGAGGGCCCGTGAGTCTGTCTCTCCCACAGGCACCCGGACTCGTTGCTCGCTTTGCAGGCAGCTTATTTATAGGCGCTCGCTCCGCCTTCTATCTGCTCTAGCTATACGGCCGATCTCGCGTTGCCCACCGGGCGCTAGCTTGTCTTCCTCCTCCTCCTCTAGAGCCGTCAGGTGAGAGCGCGTCCTATGGGTGACGATGAAGAAATCATCCAAGGTCTCGCATGTGGGGATGAGGTGCTCCTGTTTGTGTAGCCAAGGATGACTTGCCGGCTCCTTCTCCACTCGAGGTCGGCAAGTTTTCTTTGGCTACATGATAGCCTCGTTCTCTCATGCAAGACCTTAGATGGTGTACGCAGTTTTGCTTGTGGTTGGATTAGCAGCAGAGGGCGGCATCATATACTCCCTCCGTTCATTATTACCCCTCGTTCCAAAACAAGTGTCATGGTTTTAGTTACGACGCTTTGGAACAGAGAAAGTATAAGATGTTTTAACTATTTTTGATATATAGATATGTTTTAATGTGTTCGTTCACTAATTTCAGTTCGTATGTGATCCATATTCAATATTCTGTAACAGTGAATTCATGCTCCCCGTTTCTGTCTTCAATCATGAAGTAATTAATAATTATGCCCCAGCTATGCAGCGCGTCCCTAGTCTAGATTACTTAGGCTTTTGCCACAGGTAAACATGCATATGATCAGCTGGGGCCTATATACGTGCGATGTGCTTTTTGACTTCGGCAGGCATTAGCTAGGAATGCAATGCAACACCGTCGTGTAGAATACTGTCGTTTGTTTCTTTGCAGTTTTGTCAAGCAAGTGGATGCACTAGAGTTCCCCGGAGTTCCTTTGCGTTGTAACCTTAGCTATGCACGTGCAAGCTGGAACGCACCCAAGCATAAACGCCGAACAATCAAGTTTCTGAGGAGTTCCTCTAACTAACTTGCGATCAGAATTGTATACTACTCTCTCCATCTCGAATTATTTGTCGTAGAAATGAATAGAAGTAGATGTATGTAAAATTAAATACGTCTAGATACATTCATCTTCGCGACAAGTAATTCTGGAAGAAGGAGTACTAGCTAACTCGTACTATGCATTTCTAAAGTTAAGTTCACAGGTATATTAGTTGGGTGTACAATTGCAAAACATAACAGGTCAGCTGACCTCTATAAAAAATCAATGCTTATGCTAATAATTGCATGATTGTTTTCAATGGTCCAGCTATATGTAAGTCGCCTAAAAAAATATTTTGGGTAAATCGAATTTTTGGGCATTTTGATTAAGATCAAAATACGCCCTTGTTTATTCTTCCTTCTCCAACCGTTCCTTCTCCCACAAAATCCACTTAGACAGACAGTAAGTTCGGTCAACTTACATTTAGCTATTGTGTTTTTCAACCGGGCAATATATTTTCTTTTAGTTTGATGCACACCCCTTCTCGTTCATATTGGTCGGCGAGCCGGAGACACTATGGCACTGCAAGAGGCAAGCTTTGTGTCCAAGCTAGAGATAGTGTTGCCGCGAACATGACCTCGATGGAGACAAAGACACTCTTGGGGCTGGATCAACTGTTGTTGCGGATGCAGATGAACCAATTGAGACGAGGTGGATTCGAGGTGAGATGATGTCTTAGTTTTGTAACAATTGTGCGGGGAGAGGGAATCCCCACATCAGTGCATTACTCAAAGAGTGACAACAAACTGGCAAGAGTTACTTCCTTCGTTCACAACTATAAGATGTTTTAGCTTTTTTTCCTGAATCGGTGTATGTAGAATGTTTTAGTGTTTTTGTTCACTCGTTACAATCTATATTGAAATATGTAAAACATCTTATATTTGTGAACAGAGGGAGTACATGCTTGCACCAAGGCACGAGGAAAGGGCCTATCTCCAAAAAGTAGCCAAGTGAAGATCTTTACTTCATTGAAACCTTGGAAGAGTGTATCGATGCTGCACCAGAGTCCTCTTGTCTTTGTGCATAACAAGATTATATGCATCCTTGGAGAAGGTGGCCTAGAGGGAGTGATGGCGATCAGGGCCACCAGATCAAGATAGCATGAGACAAAATCCGGCATTTATAGCACCAATAATGGTGTAAACATATGATGTTGTTGCATAGGATGAATATGTTTATTTATATCAGCTCGATGCTAAAAAAGTTGACATATCGGTTGTTGGAGATGCTGAATTTATTTTTTATATCAACTAAATAATTGCCCGTGTGTTGCAACAAGATAAACATATTCTAGTATGTTAGCATGTGATTTACCTTCCCAAATTAATGTAATTATATAAATAAATTTTTATAAAATCCTACCCGTGATTTACCTACCTAAATAAAAATCGCTTATTTGATAAGAACTTTTCGGCTTACACAATCTCTTATTACCCATAGGTTGTTGGAGTATAATTTTATTTGATAAGTCAATAAAAGATAGGACATTTAAGAGGTTTTTAAGGAAAACCGGTGAAAAAAAACAG
>NC_041390.1:553885749-553933311 GCF_002162155.2 Triticum dicoccoides
AACGGTGAGACCATGGGGGATACGTAAGGTTAGACGAAAAACTTTGTTGGCATGAAAAGAATGTTATTCATTTTTTAAATAGTAGACATTTAAGTAACTCTCTCATACGTATTAATTGTCGCTGATAGAGGGAGTAGTAAAGATAGAGACTTGATATATTGATTGAAAATAACCAGTTTAGCCACACATCAGTCACCTGAAAACGCATTTTGAGTCAGTGGGGATTTCGAAAGGAACAAGCAGCCGACAGAGGATAGAAAGAAGTAGCAGATGGCTCGCTGGAGAAAGTCCTCTGGGTCTATCTTAGGGTGAAAGACGACCCCTGTATCTATCTTAGACTGGCAGATGACCCCATTATATATCCTAGGGGTGTGGGGGTGGTGCAGTTTTGCCGGAAAAAAATTGTCATCGTCGGGGTTAGAGGGATGACCGTGGACGCTAGTGGGAGGCAGTTGAGGCGAGGGCAGGACGGCGAGGCTGGCGCGGGAGCGCCACCCTCCGCGGTTGGCGGCGGCTGGCGGTCCGGCCGTTAGTCCATGGGGTGGCTTGGGGAAGAAAATGAATAGGGAAGGCAGAAGGTTGAAGAAGGGCATCTGACCGTTGGTTTTGCATCCGACGACCCGAGTGGGCTGACCCCGAAACAGTTTTCCGTCGATTTACATAATTCTATGGAAAACGATAGCGGCAAGCATGCCAAGCAACCTAAAACGATACAAACGTAAGTGAAGTTCACAGCACCCGAAAGTCGAAACTTCTTCTCGGGTTCCCATGCGCTCAGCAATCATCAGCGCCCACAGCTTCTCGGATGCAGCCGGGCGTGTCCCTTCGGCAATCGGAGGGGGTCTGGAACTCTGGATCGCCGCTCGTCAGCCTGCATGCTGCAGCCAGCGGCGAGGCCAGTATAGGTACACCTTTTCCCTCCAGTAGTCCAGTGTCTACGTACGTAGCTGCTAGGCGCGCCTGCAGACGGCCGGTGTCGGACAGCACCGGCCGGGCCATGCCGTGCACCGGCTGATGTGGAGCGCAGTCTGATCAGAACTGACCTGTGTGGCTAGCTATCTAGGTGACACGTTAAGGGACCGTGCTAGTAGACAGCAGTGATGATCTGCTGCTACTGTGCGTGCATACAGTGCCGTGCATACCGAATACTGTACACAAGAAGGTACTAGTACGCACTTGTACGCGGTGACCTTTTCGTATGGCAGTATACAGTACTCACTCCGTTCACAGTTAAATCAGTAATGTTGTTACTTCAATAGTTAAATCAAATCTAATCCTCTTAGACCTCTCTTGATTGAAATGTATAATTATGAATAGGGTAAATGCAAGATTAAAATGTCGCGTGCTATACCATACATTTAGTTCTGAGACCATGATTTTGCAATATATGTATTTGGATGGTGGAAAGGAATTTAAGGTTCATAATATCCATAGGGTCATTGCGGATGGAGATGAGCGTATCTTTAGCATATTGAGGATCAAATAGCCTCTATGGACCAAGTGTATGGCCACAATGTGAATATGCCCCTCTCCCTTGCCTCCATCCGCATAGCAGACACAATCTCCACCACTAAACTGAAAAATGAACATAGACAATGGGCCACCCTCGCGCACTCCCAAATGTTTTTTTTAAAGATCCTTTCACTCTTTGCTATTGATGGTAAATTTTGTTTCTCCAGACCAATTGCACCACACAATTCACCCACCAAGAATAGACGTTCTTTTTGTGCATAACCACCCAGGAAAATCCTATCTTACCGTCCTCCCTAGAGAAATTAAACTTGTGAATGACCTCATGAAGCACGATGATCCCATAAAGAATGCTCACACCTCGGGTAAAGGCAAACTGGTTTGGATGCACCACTCATTAAGAAACCGTGAGAGAAATACTTTGGCAATGAAATCACAAATCATGTTCATCGGTACAATAGGTCGATAATGCCTAATCTAGTCCGCCTCAGGGACCATATGAATTGACTTTAGAATATCGAAGTTCAACGTCTTTCTTTTATATCCACTACACCTCTCAAAAATACCTTCCAAAGCTAGAACACACGTTCCTCGAGGAGAAGCCAAAACTTTGAATAAAAGATTTCAACAACAATAACCTATCTACCCCTAAAGCCATGCTATCTTGGTTGCCTTGATCGCTTCCTCAACCTCAGTTGTAGAGAAAGGTGTGGCATCGCTACATTGAGCGAGTCCCACACCCTCCATTTGGATTCCCATGAATTATGTGTGATCAAGCCTCCTCCTTGATTGCATGACCCCGACAAGGTTCGATGAAACTATTATATGTGTTGTTGGAACACCAACGACTTAGATAGTACGCAATTATTGTCCCACGACAGGTGAATGGCGCATCAATGGTGTAATCAATGTTGTGTGCAATTAGCTATGGCATGGAAGGAGGTGTTAGTGTGGTCCTCTATCAGCCATTGTCGACGGTCCCATAGTCGCCAGTAAAGTTCCTTGCATCTAATCTAAGAATGAACTACATTCAATCCTCCAACTAGTAGCGCCTGGCCCACTCTGTCACATAGGTGTCCAATAAGTTTGCTTTCTCATCAAGGTAGTCTAGCTCAGCTAAAAGGTGGTCTTTCTTTCCTTGAGGTGATTACCAAGACTGGCTTCGCAACCCTAAGGTATTGGTGGAGGCCCCAGATAACGTTCTCACAAGTTTATTGAGTTGCACAGAGGCCCATATCTACACAGATTAATTGAATATGGCATTTTCCTCCCTAAGTGGTTTTGATGTTGATGACAATGCAATTTGCGGACTAATTGTGTACTTGAGCTACACATGCATATTCGGAAGTGGCAAAATACAATTAGGTTTCCCTATGTAAGGAAAGTGTGAAGACGACGATTTATTTTCTTTGGGTTGTAGGAAATCCGACTATTAAGAGGTGGTTTGCGTTGGAAGGTATGGGTAGAATCAAACACGTACATAAGACCAAAGTTGCACCCACATTACCTTCCCATGTTTTCGAGTAGAGCCTCAACTTCTTCCAGTGTGCATGATGACTGCTACCTGGTAGTATCGCCATACCAGGCGGTAGTACCGCTCCCCAAGTGGGAGCAGTACTTATGCTGACACTCCAGGTTGATAGTACCACTTACTAGGCCAGTAGTACTGCTCCCCTGCTGGAGGTGCACTACCGGGCCAAGTACCGCACCTGCTACTGCAATGGGGCGATTCCCTACTATTTTGGAGTAGTACTAGAGCGAAAGTGCCGGCTATATATTTGAGTCGACACTACCGGTGTATTAACCGGTTGTACCTTTTGGGGCGTGTGTACTTTAACTCTACAAGTAGGCCAGTAGTACCGCCCCTTGACCAGAAGTACCACTCCCCTGTTGGAGAGGAACTACCTGGCCAAGTTCTGGACGAACTACTGCAGTGGGCTAATTCCCCACTGGTTTCCCCATGGTACCAGGGCAGTACTGTTACAACAATACCAGCTATTTTTAATAGTAGATACTACCACAGTTCTAAGCAGCGGTACCTCTTACATCGTCGCGTTACTGTTTGAAGGGACCAAGTGGTAGTACCGCTCTCCGGAGCAAAAGTAGCATTTACTGCAAAAGATACGGATAATAGTTGGATTCGGGAGGGGGGCTATATAAAGGAGGTTTTTTCTCCTTTGACAAACCTCTTGCCCCTCGATCTCTCCTGCATTGTTGTCCAAAGCTTATTTTTTCCCGATCTCTCTCACTAACCACTCAAACTTGTTTACCTTCTAGGATTTGAGGGAGACGACCTAAGTCCACACTTACACCAAACAAAATTTGACCCCTACTTTTTCTTGTGGATCATGTTACTCTAGGGTGTTTGGGCACACACACAAAAGAGGCCACTTCAGAGCCACAATACATTATGGTGAAGCTTTGATAACCCATAAGTATAGGGGATCGCAACAGTTTTCAAGGATAGAGTATTCAACCCAAATCTATTGATTCGACACAAGGGGAGCCAAAGAATATTCTCAAGTATTAGCAGCTGAGTTGTCAATTCAACCACACATGGAAACTTAATACCCGCAGCAAAGTATTTAGTAGCAAAGTAATATGATAGTAGCGGTAACGGTAGCAAAAGTAATAGTTTTGGTTTTATAGTGATTGTAATAGTTGCAACGGAAAAGTAAATTGATACGTCTCCAACGTATCTATAATTTTTGATTGTTCCATGCTATTATATTATCTGTTTTGGATGTTAATGGGCTTTATTTTACACTTTTATATTATTTTTGGGACTAACCTATTAACCCAAGGCCCAGTGCAAATTGTTGTTTTTTTTGCCTATTTCAGTGTTTCGCAGAAAAGGAATATCAAATGGAGTCCAAACGGAATGAACCTTCGGGAGCGTGATTTTTGGAACAAACGTGATCCAGAGGACTTGGAGTGGACGTCAAGAAATGAACGAGGAGTCCACGGGGCAGGGGGGTGCGCCCTCCCCCCTCGTGGGCCCCTCGTGGCTCAACCGACCTACTTCTTCGTCCTATATATGTTCACATAACCCGAAAACATCCAGGAGCACCACGAAACCCTATTTCCACCGCCGCAACCTTCTGTACCCAAGAGATCCCATCTTGGGGCCCTTTCCGGAGCTCCGCCGGAGGGGGCATCGATCACGGAGGGCCTCTACATCAACTCCATGGCCCCTTCGATGATGTGTGAGTAGTTTACTTCAGACCTTCGGTTCCATAGTTATTAGCTAGATGGCTTCTTTTTTCTCTTTGAATCTCAATACAAAGTTCTCCTCGATCTTCTTGGATATCTGTTCGATGTAACTCTTTTTGCGGTGTGTTTGTCGAGATCCGATGAATTGTAGGTTTATGATCAAGTCTATCTATGAACAATATTTGATTCTTCTCTGAAATCTTTCATGTATCATTGGTTATCTTTGCAAGTCTCTTAGAATTATCAGTTTGGTTTGGCCTACTAGATTGATCTTTCTTGCAATGGGAGAAGTGCTTAGTTTTGGGTTCAATCTCGCGGTGCTCGATCCCAGTGACAGAAAGGGAAACAACACGCATTGTATTGTTGTCATCAAGGATAAAAAGATGGGGTTTATATCATATTGCTTGAGTTTATCCCTCTACATCATGTCATCTTACCTAATGCGTTACTCTGTTCTTATGAACTTAATACTCTAGATGCATGTTGGATAGCGGTCGATGTGTGGAGTAATAGTAGTAGATGCAGGCAGGAGTCGGTCTACTTGTCACAGACGTGATGCCTATATACATGATCATTCCTAGATATTCTCATAATTATTCGCTTTTCTATCAATTGCTCGACAGTAATTTGTTCACCCACCGTAATACTTATGCTATCTTGAGAGAAGCCACTAGTGAAACCTATGGCCCCCGGGTCTATTTTCCATCATATAAGTTTCCAATCTATTTTACTTTGCAATTTGTACTATCAATCTATATCATAAAAATACCAAAATATTTATCTTATTATTATTATCTCTATCAGATCTCACTCTCGTAAGTGACCGTGAAGGGATTGACAACCCCTTTATCGTGTTGGTTGCGAGGTTCTTATTTGTTTGTGTAGGTACGAGGGACTTGCGTGTGGCCTTCTACTGGATTGATACCTTGGTTCTCAAAAACTGAGGGAAATACTTACGCTACTTTGCTGTATCACCCTTTCCTCTTCAAGGAAAAACCAACGCAGTGCTCAAGAGGTAGCAAGAAGGATTTCTGGCACCGTTGCTGGGGAGATTTGCGCACAAGTCAAGACATAGCAAGTACCCATCACAAACTCTTATCCATTTCATTACATTATTTGCCATTTGCCTCTCGTTTTCCTCTCCCCCACTTCACCCTTGCCGTTTTATTCGCCCTCTTTTTCCGTCCACCTTTTCCCGTATGTATCTTTCTTTGTGTTTCCATGTGCCTTCTGTTTGCTTGCATCTTTGCTTGCTAAAAATCTATTGATATGGATCCACTTAAAGTGTTCTACTTGGATCATCTTCGATCCTTATGTGCTCATGCTGAAACCTGAACTAGCGTAGTTGATGGGAAATCTTTAGATGAGCATGCTAATTTTGTGCGTCACCGTTTGTCTGAAAAAGGGAGACTCTTATGGGATCAAATAAACAGATTGCTATGTTATGATTGGAATCTTTGTGAAATTTGTGATCTTACTTGTTGCTCTAAGAACCCTAAAAACACCTCCCCTACCTATGTGAGTTTAATGATAATGAAATCTTATCTTCTTATGCAAAGGGTGTTTATAGTTACTATGATATCGAACAAATTGAAGAATTTGTTACTTTTAAGGGAGCTTATGAAGTTGCTTCTTTGATTGAAAAGTATGATATTACTCTCTACGAATCTGAAAATTTTGGAAAGAAGTGTATATACCCCCTTAACTTTCATGTTTGGGCTACATCACCCCTCAACTAAAAAACCGGTTACTTAATCCCCCAAACTTTGCAATACCAGACAAAACACTCCCTAGCACCGTGATTAGTGGTTTTCGATGGTGGTTTTGGCAACGAGGCAAAGAGGAGAAGCATCACTGCGTTGGCAGTTGGTTGAACACTTCTTGTGCGTCCGCGTAAATTTTTTGTTCGATGCCCTCGGCTAGCTAGCTGCTCAGTGCAATCAACAAATCCGTCTAGTACTAGCTGACTGCTTACACGCTCGGCCAACTAGCAGCTAGGTGACCTCATTTGCAAACTAACCATGGCGGATTGGTCGTGACGGACCGTGGTGGGCACCTTGCCTACCCTGACATGCAAGAAACTGATGCCTTGTGCACCTGCTAGTGTACATACCGTGCGACCCTTACGGCATGTCGCTTCCCGTCGCTGTGGTGCACCACTACCAGCCCTCTCGCCCTAGGCCAGGCTACCGCCAACACCGTCGATGTGTCCGACCTCCACACGTCGACCACCAGGAAGTCCACACATGCGAGCATAGCAATCTCCCTTACACCAAATGTGGTGGCGAGGGTGTGCTCGTGGCGGTCTCCCGTGCGCTGAGCAACGGCTTCAAGGACGTGCGCGCCGCGGTCTCCGGTGTGCTGAGTGACTGCTTCAAGGACGTCCTCGTCACGGACTCCCGTGCGCTGAGCAACGGCTTCAAGTGCGTGCTTGTGGCAGCCTCCCGCGTCAAACGACGACAACAATGGCAAGGCTCGTGGTGGCCTCCTGTGCGCCAAGCCATGGTGGCGAGGGCTAGGCTAGTGTCGGCCACTCGTGCGCCGACGGACGGCGGTGACGCCAAAGCTCGTGGCAGCCTCCAGTGTGCCGAGTGGCAGCGGTGAGGGTGAGACTCATGGCGGCCTCCTATGCGCCAAGCGACGGCGGCGAGGGTAAGGCTCATGGCGGCCTGCCGAGCGCGGCAAGGGTGAGGCACGTGGTAGCCTCCTGTGCGCCAAGCGGCGACGACTAGGGATCCGCACTGGCACTCTCGGTGTTCAACGCACTCGGAGCAGGGGCTCTGCAGTGGCAGTACATAGCTCAACCAACGAAACCAGGTCATTGTGCCACGTCAGGGAAACCATCTTCAAAACCAGCTTGAAAGTCTTCCGGGGGGTATTTTATCCGGTATTGCAAACTTTAGGGGATTAAATAACCTGTTTTTGAGTTGAGGGGGTGATGTAACCCAAACCTGAAAGTTCAGGGGGTTATGTATACTTCTTTCAAAATTTTGACATACTTAAATATTGTTATGAAAACTATGCTCATAATGTCTATGTCAAAGAATTTATTGAAAGAATGGCTGTTGCTTTGGAAGAAAATAATGATATGCATGAATCTATAGATAACTACGATTCCGATGATTTGATTGAAATATCCCTTGGTGAACATGATGCTTGCTATTCTTGTGGCCATGATGCCAATATTTATGAAGATGAATTTGCTATAGTTCCTTACATTAAACATGAGATCGTTGCTATTGCACCCATACTTGATAGTTCCTTCGATGAAAAGCGTGATTGCAATGGTGTTATTATAAATTTTTCTAATGTCAATTGTGTTAATGATATGCAAAACCTCAAGCTTGGGGATGCTAGTTTTGCTATGACTACTATTTGTTGCAATGATCATGATTGGGGTCATTCTTCTTTTGATATTGAAATTTATTTAAGCCCCATGATGAATATGAGATTGATAATAGCGTTTGCAATATTATTGAAAGTGGGTTTGGAAGAGTGTCAACTTTAGATCCCACATATTTGGAGAATGTTCAATCTTATGAAATTTTTGATAAAAGTGGGTTTGGAGAGGTCATGACTTTAGTTAATTGGGGTCATTCTTCTTTTGATCTTGAAATTTATTTGGAGATGTGTTTGTCACGTGTTTTATGATGCTCTCTTAGTGCTTCAATTCTTGTCTTTCATGTGAGCATCATCGAAATTGCCAATGCCTAGCTAGGGGCGTTAAACGATAGCGCTTGTTGGGAGGCAACCCAATTTTATTTTTGTTTCTTGCTTTTTGATTCTGTTTAGTAATAAATAATTCATCTAGCCTCTGTTTATATGTGGTTTTATGCTTTTAATTAGTGTTTGTGCCAAGTAGAACCTTTGGGAAGACTTGGGGAAAGTCTTTGCGATCTTGCTGTAAAAAACAGAAACTTTAGCGCTCACGAGATTTGCTGCCATTTTTTTACTGGAGAGATATATTTAGTTAATTCTTTTTGCAGATGATTAATAGATAAATTCCTCACTTCCATCAATTTATTTTAGAATTTTTGGGGTTCCATAAGTATTCGAAACCTACAAATTACTACAGACTGTTCAGTTTTTGACAGATTCTGATTTTCGTGTGTTGTTTGCTTATTTTGATGAATCTATGGCTAGTAATAGAGTTTATGAACCATAGAAAAGTTGGAATACAGTAGGTTTAACACCAATATAAATAAAGAATGAGTTAATTACAGTACCTTGAAGTGGTGGTTTGTTTTCTTTTACTAACGGAGCTCACGAGATTTTCTTTCAAGTTTTGTGTTGTGAAGTTTTGAAGTTTTGGGTAAAGATTTGATGGATTATGGAACAAGGAGTGGCAAGAGCCTAAGCTTGGGGATTCCCAAGGCACCCCAAGGTAAAATCCAAGGACAAACAAAAGCCTAAGCTTGGGGATGCCCCGGAAGGCATCCCCTCTTTCGTCTTCGTCCATCGGTAACTTTACTTGGAGCTATATTTTTATTCGCCACTTGATATGTGTTTTGCTTGGAGCGTCTTGTATGATTTGAGTCTTTGATTTTTAGTTTACCAAAATCATCCTTTCTGTACACACCTTTTGGGAGAGACACACATGAGTTGGAATTTATTAGAATACTCTATGTGCTTCACTTATATCTTTTGAGTTGGATAATTTTTGCTCTAGTGCTTCGCTTATATCTTTTAGAGCACGGCGGTGGTTCTATTTTATAGAAAAAATTGATCTCTCATGCTTCACTTATATCATTTTGAGAGTCCTTTAGAACAACATGGTAATTTACTTTGGTTATAAATTTTAAATGCTAAGAGAAGTTGGATGCTTGATAGTTGTTTTGAGATATAAAGGTGGTAATATTAGAGGTGTGCTAGTTGAGTAATTGTGAAATTGATGAATACTTGTGTTGAAGCTGGAAACTCCCGTAGCATGCACGTATGGTAAACGTTGTGTGACAAATTTGAAGCATGGGGTGTTCTTTGATTGCTTTCCTTATGAGTGGCGGTCGGGGACGAGCGATGGTCTTTTCCTACCAATCTATCCCCCTAGGAGCATGCGCGTAGTGCTTGGTTTTGATGACTTGTAGATTTTTGCAATAAGTATGTGAGTTCTTTATGACTAATGTTGAGTCCATGGATTATACGCACTCTCACCCTTCCATCATTGCTAGCCTCTTCGGTACCGTGCATTGCCCTTTCTCACCTTGAGAGTTGGTGCAAACTTCGTCGGTGCATCCAAACCCCGTGATATGATACACTCTATCACACATAAGCCCCCTTATATCTTCCTCAAAACAACCACGATACCTACCTATTATGGCATTTCCATAGCCATTCCGAGATATATTGCCATGCAACTTTCCCCCGTTCCATTTATTATGACACGCATCATTGTCATATTGCTTTGCATGATCATGTAGTTGACATCATATTTGTGGCAAAGCCACCATGCTTAATTTTTCATACATGTCGCTCTTGATTCATCGCAATCCCGGTACACCGCCGGAGGCATTCACATAGAGTCATATTTTGTTCTAAGTATCGAGTTGTAATTCTTGAGTTGTAAGTAAATAAAAGTGTGATGATCATCATTAGAGAATTGTCCCATGTGAGGAAAGGATGATGGAGACTATGATTCCCCCACAAGTCGGGATGAGACTCCAGATGGAAAATAATAATAATAAAAAGAGGCCATAAAAAAAGAAGGCCCAAACAAAAAAAGAGAGAGAAAAAGAGAGAAGGGACAACGTTACTATCCTTTTTCCACACTTGTGCTTCGAAGTAGCACCATGATCTTCATGATAGAGAGTCTCTTATTTTGTCACTTTCATATACTAGTGGGAATTTTTCATTATAGAACTTGGCTTGTATATTCCAATGATGGGCTTCCTCAAATGCCCTAGGTCTTCATGAGCAAGCAAGTTGGATGCACATCCACTTAGGTTCTTTGATGAGCTTTCATATATTTATAGCTCTAGTGTATCCATTGCATGGCAATCCCTACTCCTTGCATTGACATCAATCGGTGGGCATCTCCATAGCCCATTGATTAGCCGCGTCAATGTGAGACTTTCTCCCCTTTTGTCTTCTCACACAACCTCAATCATCATATTCTACTCCACCCATAGTGCTATGTCCATGGCTCGCACTCATATATTACGTAAAAGTTGAAAGAGTTTGAAAAGGCTAAGTATGAAACAATTGCTTGGCTTGTCATTGGGGTTGTGCATGATGAGAGCATTTTGTGTGACGAAAATGAAGCATGGCCAAACTATATGATTTTGTAGGGATAAGTTTTCTTTGGCTATGTTATTTTGATAAGACATAATTGCTTGATTAGCATACTTGGAGTATTACTATTTCTTATGACATCAATAAACGTTTATCTTGAATCTTTCGGACCTGAACATTCATGCCACATTAGAGAAAATACATTGAAGAACATGCTAGAAAGCATTCCACATCAAAAATTCTGTTTTTACCATTTACCTACTCGAGGACGAGCAGGAATTAAGCTTGGTGATGCTCGATACGTCTCCAATGTATCTATAAATTTTTATTGTTCCATGCTATTATATTATCTGTTTTGGATGTTAATGGGCTTTATTTTACACTTTTATATTATTTTTCGGACTAACCTATTAACCCAAGGCCCAGTGCAAATTGCTGTTTTTTGCTTATTTCAGTGTTTCACATAAAAGGAATATCAAACGGAATGACACCTTCAGGAGCGTGATTTTTGGAACAAATGTGATCCAGAGGACTTGGAGTGGACGTCAAGAAACGAACGAGGAGTCCACGAGGCAGGGGCGCACCTACCCCCCTGGGCGTGCCCTCCCCCCTCATGGGCCCCTCGTGGCTCAACTGACCTACTTCTTCCTCCTATATATGTTCACATACCCCGAAAACATTCAGGAGCACCACTAAACCCTATTTCCACCGCCACAACCTTCTGTACCCAAGAGATCCCATCTTGGGGCCTTTTCCGGAGCTCCGCCAGAGGGGGCATCGATCACGGAGGGCCTCTACATCAACTCCATGGCCCCTTCGATGATGTGTGAGTAGTTTACTTCAGACCTTCGGGTCCATAGTTATTAGCTAGATGGCTTCTTCTCTCTCTTTGAATCTCAATACAAAGTTCTCCTCGATCTTCTTCGAGATCTATTCAATGTAACTCTTTTTGCGGTGTGTTTGTCGAGATCTGATGAATTGTGGGTTTTGCATCAAGTCTATCTATGAACAATATTTTATTCTTCTCTGAAATCTTTTATGTATGATTGGTTATCTTTGCAAGTCTCTTCGAATTATCAGTTTGGTTTGGCCTACTAGATTGATCTTTCTTGCATTGGGAGAAGTGCTTAGCTTTGGGTTCAATCTTGCGGTGCTCGATCCCAGTGACAGAAAGGGAAACGACACGTATTGTATTGTTGCCATCGAGGATAAAAAGATGGGGTTTATATCATATTTCTTGAGTTTATCCCTCTACATCATGTCATCTTACCTAATGTGTTACTCTCTTCTTATGAACTTAATACTCTAGATGCATGCTGGATAGCGATTGATGTGTGGAGTAATAGTAGTAGATGCAGGCAGGAGTCGGTCTACTTGTCATGGACGTGATGCCTATATACATGATCATGCCTAGATATTCTCATAATTATTCGCTTTTCTATGAATTGCTCGACAGTAATTTGTTCACCCACCGTAATACTTATGCTATCTTGAGAGAAGCCACTAGTGAAACCTATGCCCCCCGGATCTATTTTCCATTATATAAGTTATCAATCTATTTTACTTTGCAATCTTTACTATCAATCTATATCATAAAAATACCAAATTTTTTATCTTATTATTATTATCTCTATCAGATCTCACTCTCGTAAGTGACTGTGAAGGGATTGACAACCCCTTTATCCCGTTGGTTGCGAGGTTCTTATTTGTTTGTGTAGGTAAGAGGGGCTTGCGTGTGGCCTCCTACTGGATTGATACCTTGGTTCTCAAAAACTGAGGGAAATACTTACGCTACTTTGCTGCATCACCGTTTCCTCTTCAAGGGAAAACCAACGCAGTGCTCAGAGGTAGCATAAATAAGCGAAGAACAATATGTGAAAAGCTTGTAGGCAATGGATTAGTGATGGATAATTATGTCGGATGCGACTCCTCATGCAATAGTTATAACATAGGGTGACACAGAACTAGCTCCAGTTCATTAATGTAATGTAGGCATGTATTCTGAATATAGTCATACGTGCTTATGGAAAAGAACTTGCATGACATCTTTTGTCCTACCCTCCCGTGGAAGTGGGGTCCTTTGGAAACTAAGGGATATTAAGGCCTCCTTTTAATAGAGTACCAGACCAAAGCATTAACACATAGTGAATACATGAACTCCTCAAACTACAGTCATCAGCGGTAAGTATCCCGATTATTGTCACTTCGGGGTTAACGGATCATAACTCATAATAGGTGACTATAGACTTGCAAGATAGGATCAAGAACTCACATATATTCATGAAAACATAATAAGTTCAGATCTGAAATCATGGCACTCGGGCCCTAGTGACAAGCATTAAGCATAGCAAAGTCATAGCAACATCAATCTCAGAACATAATGGATACTAGGGATCAAACCCTAACAAAACTAACTCGATTACATGATAAATCTCATCCAACCCATCACCGTCCAGCAAGCCTACAATGGAATTACTGACGCACGGCGGTGAGCATCATGAAATTGGTGATGGAGGAAGGTTGATGATGACAATGGCGACGGATTCCCCTCTTCGGAGCCCCGAACGGACTCCGGATCAGCCCTCCCAAGAGAGATTAGGGCTTGGCGGCGGCTCCGTATCATAAAACGTGATGAATCCTTCTCTCTGATTTTTTCTCCCCGAACACGAATATATAGAGTTGGAGTTGAGGTCGGAGGAGCACCAAGGGGCCCACGAGGCAGGGGGCGCACCCAGGGGGTTAGGCGCGCCCCCACCCTCGTGGACAGGGTGTGGGCCCCTGGCCTTGATTCTTTCACCAGTATTTTTTATATATTCCAAAATTAATTTCCGTTGATTTTCAGGTCATTCCAAGAAGTTTTATTTCTGCACAAAAATAACACCATGCCAATTCTGCTGAAAAGAGCGTCAGTCCGGGTTAGTTCCATTCAAATCATGCAAGTTAGAGTCCAAAAAAGGGCAAAAGTGTTTGGAAAAGTAGATACGACGGAGACGTATCAACTCCCCCAAGCTTAAACCTTTGCTTTTCCTCAAGCAATTCAGTTGACAAACTGAAAGTGATAAAGAAAAACTTTTACAAACTCTGTTTGCTCTTGTTGTTCTAAATATGTAAAGCCAGCATTCAAGGTTTCAGCAAAGATTATGAACCAGCCATATTCACAATAACATTTAGTCTCATGTTTACTCATATCAATGGCATAATCAACTAGTGAGCAATAATAATAAATCTCGGATGACAACACTTTCTTAAAACAATCATAATATGATATAACAAGATGGTATCTCGCTATCCCTTCCTGAGACCGCAAAACATAAATGCAGAGCACCCCTGAAGATCAAGGGCTGACTGGAAATTGTAATTCATGGTAAAAGAGATCTAGTCAAGTCATACTCAATGTAAACTAACAATAATACATGCAAATGACAGCGGTGCTCTCCAACTGGTGCTTTTTAATAAGAGGATGATGACTCAACATAAAAGTAAATAGATAGGCCCTTCGTAGAGGGAAGCAGGGATTTGTAGAGGTGCCAGAGCTCGATTTTGAAATAGAGGTGAATAATATTTTGAGCGGTATACTTTCATTGTCAACATAACAACTGAGAGATCTCGATATCTTCCATGCTACACACATTATAGGCGGTTCCCAAGCAGAATGGTAAAGTTTACACTCCCCCACCACCAACAAGCATCAATCCATGGCTTGCCCGAAACAACGGGTGGCTCCAACTAACAACAATCCCGGGGGAGTTTTTTTGCAATTTATTTGATTTGATTTGAGCATGGGACTGGGATCCTGGTGACCAGCCATTTTCTCGTGAGTGAGGAGCGGAGTCCACTCCTCTTGAGAATAACTCGCCTAGCATAGAAGATACATACATCCTTAGTTGGTACATGAGCTATTCGAACATACAAAATAGAATATTTATTTGAAGGTTTAGAGTTTGGCACATACAAATTTACTTGGAACGGCAGGTAGATACCGTATATAGGAAGGTATGGTGGACTCATATGGAATAAATTTGGGGTTTATGGAGTTGGATGCACAAGCAGTATTCCCGCCTAGTACAAGTGATGGCTAGAAAGAGACTGGGAAGCGACCAGCTAGAGAGCGACAACAGTCATGAACATGCATTAAAATTAATCAACACCAAATGCAAGCATGAGTAGGATATAATTCACCATGAACATAAATATCGTGGAGTCTATGTTGATTTTGTTTCAACTACATGCGTGAACATGTGCCAAGGCAAGCCACTCGAATATTTCAAAGGAGGATACCACCCTATCATACCACATCACAACCATTTTAATAGCATGTTGGCACGCAAGGTAAACCATTATAAACTCCTAGCAAATTAAGCATGGCATAAGCAACTATAATCTCTAATTGTCATTGCAAACATGTTTCATTCATAACAGGCTGAATCATGAACGATGGACTAATTATATTTACAAAAACAAGAGAGGGCGAGTTCATACCAGCTTTTCTCATCTCAATCAGTTCATCATATATCGTCATTATTGCCTTTCACTTGCACGACCAAATAGTGTGGATAATAATAATGGTGCACGTGCATTGGACTAAGCTGGAACCTGCAAGCATTCGATTCAATGGGAGAAGACAAGGTAATATGGGCTCTTTGTTAGATCAATAATAATGCATATGAGAGCCACTCAACATTTTCATTAAGGTCTTCTCCTCTCGACCCCAAAGAAAAAGAAAAGAAACAAAACTATTTACACGGGAAAGCTCCCAATAAGCAAAAGAAGAATGAGAAATCTTTTTGGGTTTTCTTTTTAATTACTACTACATGCATGGGAAGTAAACTAGCTAAAAGCTACAACTATTTTTTTTTAGTTTTTCTTATGGTTTTTTCAAACACACAAGAAGAAAGCATAAAAGGAAAATAAACTAGCATGGATGATACAATGAAAAAGTATGAGCACCGACAACTGGCATGAGTGTGTGAACATGAATGTAATGTCGGTGAGGAATACATACTCCCCCAAGCTTAGGCTTTTGGCCTAAGTTGGTCTATGCCCACGGATCAAAACGCTGGTGTACTGAGGAGGGTCTTCGGGGTGCCATTGGTTGGCGACCTCCTCCGGATCCCACTGGTAAATAGACTGACGGTGAGGATCAGATTGTGGCTCCGGCTCTGGAGCTGATGTCAGGCTCTGGTATGCTTGAACAGCCTCTGGCAAAATAAGGTACGTGCCTGAAAATATGTAGAACAAAGAGGGAGCAGGCAAGGTAATAGTCTCAAAGTGTTTCTTATCAAATATCAGTCTATAGTTAAGCATCTTCTTCTTATGCTTAACAATAAAATCATGTGCTACCATGCTCTTATAATCTAGAAAAATATGAGGCAACAACTTTTCCTCTTTCTCATAATGCCTAATAGGTATGTTAAAGTGTGCAGCAAGGCGCGAGGCGAAGATGCCTCCCAAGACGGGACCCTTTGTATGGTTCAAATTTAACCGTTTAGCAACAATAGCGCCTAAACTGAAAGTGGTATCACGAAACAAAGCATGGCACAAAATAACAATATCGGGGGCACTAAGATTTCCACAGTTCCCGCGACCAATTAAGCATCTACTAGCAAATATTGCAAAATAGCGTAGAACAGAAAAATGTATGCTAGTGATTCTTGCATTAGAAACTTTCCTCGTTTCCCCTACAGCAATTGCATCAATAAATCCCTCCACATCATTACGCTGTGGTTCCTCTATGCTGCCCTCAAAGGGTATCCTACAAACCTAGCAAAAATCATAAAGTGACATCTCCTTATGCTCATCATATAAATAAAATTCCACCGAAGGTGCTGATCTCCTAGCATGGAAATGAATTTTTTTTTGCACAAAAATATTGGCGAGTAAGAGATACTGTTCGCGCTGGTTGTGGAGGAAGTCGGTGGGGCCTACATTCTCAGCCAAATAATAAAAATATTCATAAATCCCGACCTCTTTCAAGAACTCATCACAAGGCCATTCACATGGCCGAATCTTCGCAGTACGAGGAAGATTATACTTGGGCTTCTTATTTTCTTCACTTTGCTTATCCTTAGAGCTTCGGCTCGATGAGCCCCTCAAGAATCTCTTCATCTTTTTTCTAAAAATGTCTGAAATTTTTAGTAACTCAAAATAAAAGTGAACCAAACTCAACAAAATTGATAGCAACTACTCCTACAAGTGCCTAGAGGCTATATCATGCATTAAAACTACTTTTGACCACATAAATTTGACATGCAAGCTCAAGAAAAGGGTCACCTAAAGCAAAAATTTGCAATAAATAAAGCACTAGAACAAAAACTAATTGGACCATTGGAGGAGTCACATACCGAAGAACAATCCCTCAAAGAAGTTTTGTGAATAGAGCTTTGAGCAAGGAGATAGAAAATGGCAGCAAGATGAGCTAGAACACGGGTTTGAGCTGGTGGATGATTTTTTCTGGAGCAAGACGAAGTGTATGGATGCAAGGATAAGTGGAGGGGACCCACGTGGGGTCCACGAGGCAGGGGGCGCGCCTAAGGGGGTGGGCGTGCCCTCCACCCTCGTGGGCACGTGGCTACTCCCCCTGCTGTGTTCTGAGTGCCTAAGATCCTTAAATATTCTGGAAAAAATCATATTTCATTTTCAGGGCATTTGGAGAACTTTTATTTTCAGGGTATTTTTTTTTGTTGCAAGGATAATTCAGAAAACAGACATAAAAATACTATTTTTGCTTTATTTAAGATAAATAACAGAAAGTAAAAGGAGGGCACAGAAGATTGTGCTTTCTAACTTCATCCATCTCATGCTCATCAAAAGGAATCCACTAACAAAGTTGATCAAGTCTTGTTAACAAACTCATTCCAAATCGCATGAAACCGGAGAAATTTTGAATAACACTAGGTTACCTCAACGGGGATATGCACATCCCCAACAATAAGAATATCATATTTCTTCTTGACAGTAGGAAGAGGAAATTCAAAACCTCCAATAGTAATCGTTGAAAATTTTCCAATAGAATTTATACTGTGGACTTGAGGTTGTTTCCTCGGAAAGTGTACCGTATGCTCATTACCATTAACATGAAAAGTGACATTGCCTTTGTTGCAATCAATAACAGCCCCTATAGTATTCAAAAAGGGTCTTCCAAGAATAATAGACATGCTATAGTCCCCGGGAATATCAAGAATAACAAAGTCCGTTAAAATAGTAACGTTTGCAACCACAACAGGCACATCCTCACAAATACCTACAGGTATAGCAGTTGATTTATCAGCCATTTGCAAATATATTTCAGTAGGTGTCAACTTATTCAAATCAAGTCTATGATATAAAGAGAGAGGCATAACACTAACACCGGCTCCAAGATCACATAAAGCAGTTTTAACATAGTTTCTTCTAATGGAGCATGGTATAGTTGGTACTCCTGGATCTCCAAGTTTCTTTGGTATTCCACCTTTAAAAGTGTAATTAGCAAACATGCTGGAAATTTCAGCTTCCAATATCTTTCTTTTATTAGTAACAATATCTTTCATGTACTTAGCATAAGGATTTATTTTAAGCATATCAGTCAAACGCATACGCAAAAAGATAGGTCTAATCATTTCAGCAAAGTGCTCAAAATCCTCATCATCCTTTTTCTTGGATGGTTTAGGAGGAAAAGGCATGGGTTTATGAACCCATGGTTCTCTTTCTTTACCGTGCTTTCTAGCAACAAAGTCTCTCTTATCATAACGTTGATTCTTTAATTGTGGGTTATCAAGATCAACAGCAGGTTCAATCTCTACATCATTATCATTGCTAGGTTGAGCATCAACATGAACATCATCATTAACATTATCACTAGGTTCATGTTCATTACCAGATTGTGTTTCAGCATCAGAAATAGAAATATCATTGGGATTCTCAGGTGTGTCAACAACAGGTTCACTAGAAGCATACAAAGTCCTATCATTTTTCTACTTCTTCTTCTTAGAAGAACTAGGTGCATCAACATTAGTTCTCTGAGAATCTTGCTCAATTCGCTTAGGGTGGCCCTCATGATATAAAGGTTCCTGAGTCATTTTACCCCTTCTAGTCATAACTCTAACAACATTATCATTTTTCTTATTATTTAATTCATTGAGCAAATCATTCCGAGCCTTAAGTACTTGTTCTACTTGAGTGGTAACCATAGAAGCATGTTTACTAATAAGTTTAAGTTCACCTTTAACTCTAGACATATAATCACTCAAGTGTTCTAGCATATCAACATTGCGGTTCAATTGTCTACCAACATAAGCATTGAAGTTTCTTGTTTAACAATAAAGTTACCAAACTCATCAAAGCATTGGCTAGCAGACTTATAACAAGGAATATCACCTTTATCAAATCTATAGAGATAATTTACCTTTACTACCTGTGTCGGGTTATCAAGACCATGTATTTCTTCAATAGGTGGTAAGTTCTTAACATCTTCATCTTTAATACCTTTTTCTTTCATAGATTTCTTTGCCTCTGGCATATCGTCGGGACTAAGAAATAGAATACCCCTTTTATTCGGAGTTGGCTTAGGAGTTGGTTCAGCAAGTGTCCAATCATTTTCATTACTCAACATATTATTCAATAGCAATTCAGCTTGATCAACAGTTCTTTCCCTGAAAACACAACCAGCACAACTATCCAGGTAGTCTCTGGAAGCATCACTTAGTCCATTATAAAAGACATCAAGTATTCCATTTTTCTTGAGAGGATGATCAGGCAAAGAATTAAGTAATCAGAGAAGCCTCCCCCAAGATTGTGGGAGACTCTCTTCTTCAATTTGCACAAAATTATATATTTCCCTTAAGGCAGCTTGTTTCTTATGAGCGGGGAAATATTTAGCAGAGAAGTAATAAATCATATCCTGGGGACTACGCACACAACCAGGATCAAGAGAATTAAACCATGTTTTAGCAATACCCTTTAATGAGAATGGAAATAACTTAAGGATAAAGTAATAGCGAGTTTTATCATCATTAGTGAACAAGATGGCTATATCATTTAATTTAGTAAGATGTGCCACAACAGTTTCAGATTCATAGCCATAAAAAGGATCAGATTCAACCAAAGGAATTAACTCAGGGTCGACAGAGAAATCATAATCCTTATCAGAAATAAAGATAGGTGAAGTAGCAAAAGCAGGGTCATATTTCATTCTAGCATTCAAGGATTTTTCTTTAAGCTTAGCTAATAATTTCTTAAGATCAGATCTATCATTGCAAGCTAAGAAGTCTCTAGCAGTTTCTTCATCCATAACATAATCCTCAGGAACAACAAGCAATTCATATCTAGGGGGAGAGTCTTCATCATCACTTTCATCAATATTATCAGTTTGAATACTTTCATTCTCTCTAACCCTAGCAAGTTGTTCATCAAGAAATTCACCTAGTGGCACAGTATTATCAAGAATAGAAGTAGTTTCATCATAAGTATCATGCAAAGCAGAAGTGGCATCATCAATAACATGCGACATATCAGAATGAATAGCAGGTGTAGGTGTCGCAAGTTTACTCAAAATAGAAGGTGAATCAAGTGCAGAGCTAGATGACAGTTCCTTACCTCCCCTCGTAGTTGAGGGAAAAATCTTGGTTCTTTGATCTTTCAAGTTCTTCATAGTGACCAGTAGATTTAAATCCCAAGTGACTCAAAGAATAGAGAGCTATGCTCCCCGGCAACGGTGCCAGAAAATAGTCTTGATAACCCATAAGTATAGGGGATCGCAACAGTTTTCGAGGGTAGAGTATTCAACCCAAATTTATTGATTCGACACAAGGGGAGGCAAAGAATATTCTCAAGTATTAGCACCTGAGTTGTCAATCCAACCACACCTGGAAACTTAATATCTGCAACAAAGTAATATGATAGTAGTGGCAACGGTAGCAAAAGTAATAGTTTTGGTTTTAAGTGATTGTAATAGTTGCAACAGAAAAGTAAATAAGCGAAGAACAATATGCAAAAAGCTCATAGGCAATGGATTAGTGATGGATAATTATGTCGGGTGAGATTCCTCATGCAATAGTTATTACATAGGGTGACACAGAACTAGCTCCAGTTCATCAATGTAATGTAGGCATGTATTTCGAATATAGTCATACGTGTTTATGGAAAAGAACTTGCATGACATCTTTTGTCCTACCCTCCCGTGGCAGCGGGGTCCTATTGGAAACTAAGGGATATTAAGGCCTCCTTTTAATAGAGTACCGGACCAAAGCATTAACACATAGTGAATACATGAACTCCTCAAACTATGGTCATCACCGATAAGTATCCCGATTATTGTCACTTCGGGGTTAACGGATCAAAACACATAATAGGTGACTATAGACTTGCAAGATAGGATCAAGAACTCACATATATTCATCAAAACATAATATGTTCAGATCTAAAATCATGGCACTCGGGCCCTAGTGACAAGCATTAAGCATAGCAAATCCATAGCAACATCAATCTCAGAACATAATGGATACTAGGGATCAAACCCTAACAAAACTAACTCGATTACATGATAAATCTCACCCAACCCATCACTGTCCAGCAAGCCTACGATGGAATTACTGACGCACGGCGGTGAGCATCATGAAATTGGTGATGGAGGAAGGTTGATGATGACGATGGCGACATATTCCCTCTCTGGAGCCCCGAACGGACTCCAGATCAGCCCTCCTAAGAGAGATTAGGGCTTGGCGGCAGCTTCGTATCGTAAAACGCGATGAATCCTTCTCTCTGATTTTTTCTCCCCGAACACGAATATATAGAGTTGGAGTTGAGGTCGGAGGAGCACCAGGGGGCCCACGAGGCAAGGGGCGTGCCCAGGGGGTAGGTGCGCCAACACCCTCGTGGACAGGGTGTGGGCCCCTGGCCTTGATTCTTTCGCTAGTATTTTTTATATATTTCAAAAAAAATCTCCGTTGATTTTCAGGTCATTCCAAGAATTTTTATTTCCGCACAAAAATAACACCATGGCAATTCTGTTGAAAATAGCGTCAGTCCGGGTTAGTTCCATTCAAATCATGCAAGTTAGAGTCCAAAACAAGGGCAAAAGTGTTTGGAAAAGTAGATACGACGGAGACGTATCAAGCTTCGTGGTGTTGTTGGGAGCATTCAATTGAGTTGTGGAGATTGCCCCAACCTTGTTTCTGAAGGTTCCGACTACTGCCTCCAAGGACACCGCATAGTGGAATCGTGGCACCTTTCATTGTGTGTGGGTGTGACGACCCACAAGTGTAGCTCTTTTAGATTAGTAAGAGTGTCGAACCCAACAAGGAGCAGAAGGAATTGATAAGTAGTTTTCAGTAATGTAATGTCTGCAAGTGCTGAAATTGTAAGTAGCAGAGTAGTTTGATAGCAAGATAATTTATCACGAGCAAGTAACGATAGTAGTAACAAAAGTGCAACAAGGTAGCCCAATCCTTTTGAGGCAAAGGACAGGCCAAAACGGTCTCTTATGATAATCAACGCGTTCTTGAGGGTACACGGGAATTTCATCTAGTCACTTTCATCATGTTGGTTTAATTTGTGTTTGCTACTTTGATAATTTGATATGTGGGTGGACCGGTGCTTAGGTTCTGTTCTTACTTGAAGAAACCTCCTACTTATGATTAACCCTCCCGCAAGCATCCGCAACTACGAGAAAAGTATTAAGAATAAATTCTAACCATAGCATTAAACTTTTGGATCCAATCGGTCCCTTACGGAATAGCGCATAAACTGGGGTTTAAGTTTCTATCACTCTCACAACCCATTATCTAATTGCTACTCCATAATTCATTCCCTTAAGCCCAAATATGGTGAAGTGTCATGTAGTCGACATTCACATGACACCACTAAGGGAATCACAACATACATACTATCAAAATATCGAACACATATCAAATTCACATGATTACTTGCAACATGATTTCTCCCGTGGCCTCAAGAATAAAGGTAACTACTCACAAATGATAAACATACTCATTATCAGAGGGGTATTAAATAGCATATTTGATCTAAACATATAATCCTCCAGCAAATAAACCATATAGTAATCAACTACAAGATGTAATCAACACTACTAGTCACCCACAAGCACCAATCTATAGTTCCGGTAACAAGATTGAACACAAGAGATGAACTAGGGTTTGAGAGGAGATGGTGCTATTGAAGATGTTGATGGATATTTCCCTCCCCAAGATGGGAGAATTGTTGGTGATGATGATGACGATGATTTCCCCCTCCGGGGGGCAAGTTCCCCCCGCGGAACGTTTCGCCGGAGGGCAAAAGTGCTCCTGCCCAAGTTCCGCCTTGAGGCGGTGGTGCTTCATCCCGAAAGCCCCCCCTTATTTTTTTCTAGGTTAAAATGACTTATATACCAAAAGATGGGCACCGGAGGCGGGCCGAGGAGGGCACAACCCACCAGGGCGCGCCTGGGCTCCCTAGCACGCCCAGGTGGGGTGTGCCCACCTGGTAGGCCCCCTCTGGTAGTTATTTGCTCCAATTGTTCTTAAATAATCCATAAAAAATCTACGTGAAGTTTCATCTTGTTTGGAGTTGTGTAGAATAGGTGGCTTGACGTAGCTTTTCCAGGTCTAGGTTTCCAGCTGCCAAAATTCGCCCTCTTGGTGTGTACCTTACAAATTATGAGATAAAAGACATTATAATTATTCCAAAAGGCATTATTATGGATAAAAACATTATAAATAACAGTAAGAAAACATGATGCGAAATGGACGTATCAACTCCCCCAAGCTTAGACCTGGCTTGTCCTCAAGCGAAAACCGAAATCGAAAAACATGTCCACATGCTTTGAGAAAGAGGTGTCGGTAAAAACAAAATACAGACATAGAAGCATCATGTTTATTATTATAACAACAACAAAATTAAACATAGGACTTTTATCATAGAACTTTTATCATATACTTCTCATGAATAAGTAATAGTTCATCACACAATTGAAGTATAAAGCAAAAACTCTATTAGAAACCAACAAACTATGTTCTCAGTCAACTTTGCAAACTTTGCAACTATAATTCATCATCTTTTCGGGAAGGGTCACGTGTCGGAGCCTTTAGGCAAGTCCACATACTCAACCATCATATAGTCTTATATGATTGCTAACACTCACCACATACATATGAGAAAAACGTTTCAACCGGACACATAGAAATATAAGGGCTTATGGTTTCGCCTCCCAACATACTCACCTCAAGGGTGATGTCAACAATAATAACTCATGCCACCCATATTCAACTGGACATATGTGCGTAGATCTTTCCTCACCACATGATGCTTGCCAAAGGAGAAAAATACAAGGAATAGAGAGAAAAAGTTTGACTCTTTGCATAAAAGTAAATACATAGAAGTAAAAGATAGGCCATTCGCAGAGGGAAGCAGAGGTTGCCATGCGCTTATTTGTTTGTATGCTCAATCCCTTAGTGCAAAAGAGCGTCACATTGTATTGCCCCTTGTGATAGCGACCTTTATTACGTAGTCTATCACTTTTATTCTTCACCATCACAAGTTCGTGCAACACTCAATTTTCTCTTACACTAAATGATCTCACACTTTTAGAAGCAATTTTTATTGCCTTTTTGCACCGATGAAAACTTACTTGAGGGATCTTGCTCAATTCCTAGGTAGGTATGGTGGACACTTGAAAATAAGATTTGGGTTTAAGGGTTTTTGGATGCACAAGTAGTATCTCTACTTAGTGCGGAATTTTTGGCCAGCAAAGATTAGGGGGCAAGCACCACATGTTAAAGGATTTATGACAATATGACTTCTGTGTGAATATGAACAAACATAAATCATTAAGTTGTCTTCCTTGTCCAACGTCAACAATTTTGGCATATAATATTTTGATGAGGGCTCACAATCACAAAATATTTCTAGGATAGTATATTTATATGTGAATCTTCTCTTCCCTTATTAGTTCTTTCATGAGTTGCATCATTGACTAATGCTATGTTTGTCAATCTCTAATAAATTTTTCTACTTATACTTTTCCTTATGTGGTGCCATCACCTACCATAGGATTAGTATATAATCTTTTATTTATTTATTTCCTTTCTTTTGTTTGTTTCCTTTCTTATTTCTTTTCTTTTATTTGCAACATGAAAGTAAAGAAAGCAAAAACTCATACTAAACTTTATTATATAACTTGCACATGATTACAAGGATAGATCACTAAGCAAACTCTCAAAGAAGAAAGGATCGAACTAAACTTTTATTCATCTAAAGCAAAAAGATCGAACTAAAATAAGTAAAAGCAAAAAGATAGTGGGATGATATGATACCGGGGCACCTCCCGAAAGCTTGGCAGAAGCCAAGGGGAGTGCCCATACCCGATACTCAATTTTCTTTTGGTGGTGAAGAAGGTGATGGTGGTGATGAAGTAGTATCCTCCAATATAACCATGAATAGATCCTTCAAACCTTGAATCTCCCGAAGGGCTTGATGAATTAGTTCACTGTTTTTCTTCACCTCAACCATTATGTGTTTATTCTCAGGGCCCCACGGTTTTGTTCCTGCACTATTTTCTCTTGGCCGGGATATGTCCCAGTTGGATGACAAGTGCCTACGAGGAGTGTTCTCGAACCCATAATTGTGAATCAAATTATAAAAACTATTATGATGTAACCTATGTAAGGACCTCCTCGGTGGGAGCTCTTCTTGCACTTCCAAGCTCGCTTGATTGTTCGGTGATCCCATGGCTTGATGAGGATCAGGGGGAGTAGAGATGCCAGCCAGTGTACCCCTCTCGGAGGCCGGAGGATGAATCCCAAAGGGACTTTCCTCTTCTTCCTCCATAGCAACCTCTTCAGCTTCATCCCTCCTTAGATCTTCCTGGACTGACCTTACGTCTCCTTCTCCGTTGTCGAAGAGTGAGGAAGACATGACATTGGACCAGTTGAATATGTCAGAAAACAACACGAAAAGAGAGCAGAGGATTTCTCCGCGATACGGTGGTCAACATGTTCGGGAAGTATATATAGATTCTTTTTTATCTTGGAGGACAAGTATATGGTAGAAAAATGGAGTATGAAAGGTGTCCCAGGTGGGCACAACCCACCTGGGCGCGCCAGGCTTGCCTGGCACGCCCTAGTGTCTTGTGCCCACCAGGGGACGCTTCCTGGAAATTTCTTTATTTCCAATTTTTTTAAATATTCCAAAACTGATAAAAAATATTTTTGCTGATTTTCCAAAGTCCGTTTACTTACCGTATCACGTACCTCCTTATTTTCATGATTCTGGAGTGTTTTGGAAGGACTCTTTTATGTGTTGTTCCGATGTCATAGTTTGGATAATATTACTTTCAACATTAATAGGCTTATCTGAGATATAATGCTTTATTTGTTGCCCATTAACAACCTTCGGGTTAGTACCTTTGGAATACTTTATTTTAATGGCTCCAGACCGGTAAACCTCCTCGATGACATATGGGCCTTCCCATTTTGAGAGGAGTTTTCCTGCAAAGAATCTGAAATGAGAGTTGTACAAAAGAACATATTCTCCGACTTTAAACTCACACTTTTGAATTATTTTGTCATGCCACCTTTAAATTTTTCTTTGAATAATTTTGCATCTTCATAAGCTTGGGTTCTCCATTCATCTAGAGAGCTAATATCAAATAACCTCTTTTCACCAGCAAGTTTGAAGTCATAATTGAGTTCTTTGATTTCCCAATATGCTTTATGTTCTAACTCAAGAGGCAAATGACATGCTTTTCCATAAACCATTTTATATGGAGACATACCCATAGGATTTTTATATGCTGTTCTATAAGCCCAAAGTGCATCATCTAATTTCTTAGACCAATTCTTCTTGGACCTATTAACAATCTTTTGCAAAATTAATTTTATTTCTCTATTGCTAAGTTCAACTTGACCACTAGAATGAGGATGATAGGGTGATGCAATTCTATGATTAACATCATACTTGGCAAGCATCTTACGGAAAGCACCATGAATAATGTGTGAACCACCATCATTCATTAAATATCTAGGGACTCCAAACCTTGGGAAAACAACTTCCTTAAGCATTTTAATAGAGGTGTTGTGATCAGCACTACTGGTTGGAATAGCTTCTACCCATTTAGTAACATAATCAACAACAACCAAAATATGTGTATACCCATTAGAGGAAGGAAAAGGTCCCATGTAATCAAATCCCCAAACATCAAATGGTTCAACAACAAGTGAATAATTTATAGGCATTTCTTGGCGCTTACCGATATTACCTATTCTTTGACATTCATCACAAGATAAGACGAACTTATGGGCATCCTTGAAGAGAGTAGGCCAATAAAATCCAGATTCCAATACCTTATGAGCAGTTCTATCTCCAGCATGATGCCCTCCATAAGCTTCGGAGTGACATTTTTGTAATATTTATCCCTGTTCATGCTCAGGTACACAACGTCATATAATACCATCTACTCCTTCTTTATAAAGATGTGGGTCATCCCAAAATAATGTCTTAAATCATAGAAGAATTTTTTCTTTTGTTGGTATGTAAAGATATGTGGTAAATATTTAGCAACAATGTAATTAGCATAATCAGCATACCAAGGCGTACCATGAGAAACATTTATTGCAGCTAAGCGCTCATCAGGAAAACTATCATCAATAGGTAGTGGGTCATCAAGCACATTTTCAAGCCTAGATAAATTATCAACTACTGGTTTCTCAGCTCCTTTTCTATCGATGATATGTAAATCAAATTCTTGTAACAAGAGAACCCATCGAATAAGTCTAGGTTTAGCATCTTTCTTTTCCATAAGATATTTAATAGTAGCATGGTGTGAGTGAACAATTACTTTGGAATCAACAATATAAGGTCTAAATTTATCACAAGCAAACACCACTACTAAGAATTCTTTTTCAGTAGTAGCATAATTTCTTTGAGCACCGTCTAGAGTTTTACTAGCATAATGAATAACATTCAATTTCTTATCAACTCTTTGTCCTAGAACAACACCAACAACATAATCACTAGCATCACACATAATTTCAAAAGGCAAGTTCCAATCAGGTGGTTGAACAATAGGTGCAGAAAATTAAAGCTTTCTTAAGTGTTTCAAAGGCTTCTAAACAAGTATCATCAAAAACAAAAGGAATATCCTTCTGCAAGAGACTAGCAAGAGGCCTAGAAATTTTTGAGAAGTCTTTGATAAATCTCCTATAGAAACCAACATGACCTAAGAAACTACGAATACCTTTTATGTCTTTAGGACATGTCATTTTCTCAATCGCATCAACCTTATCTTTGTCCACTTCAATACCTCTTTCAAAAAATTTATGACCCAAGACAATGCCTTCATGAACCATAAAGTGGCACTTCTCCCAATTTAAGACAAGAATTTTTTGTTCACATCTCTGCAAAACTCGATCAAGATTGCTTAAACAATCATCAAAAGACTTCCCATAAACAGAAAAGTCATCCATGAAAACCTCAACAATCTTTCCACAAAAGTCAGAGAATATAGCAGTCATACATCTTTGAAAGGTAGCAGGTGCATTACATAAACCAAAAGGCATACACCTATAAGCATAAGTTCCAAAGGGACAAGTAAAAGTGGTACTTTCTTGATCAGGTTGAGAAACATGTATTTGTGAAAAGCCAGAATATCCATCAAGGAAGCAAAAGTGTGTGTTCTTAGATAATCTTTCAAGAATTTGATCAATAAAAGGCAAAGGGTAATGACCTTTTCTAGTTGCTTTGTTTAATTTTCTAAAATCAATTACCATTCTATAGCCTATAACAATTCTTTGTGGAATAAGTTCATTCTTATCATTAGGAACAACAGTTATACCTCCTTTCATAGGAACACAATGAACATGACTTACCCATCTACTATCAGCTATGGGATAGATTATACATGCTTCTAGAAGTTTTAATATTTCCGCTCTTACTACTTCTTTCATCTTCAGATTTAACCGACATTGGTGATCGACAACGGGTTTAGCATCAGGTTCCAGATTAATTTTGTGCTGACATAGAGTGGGACTAATGCCCTTTAAATCATCAAGAGTATATCCAATAGCAGCTCGGTGCTTCCTTAGAACTTTCAATAACCGTTCTTCTTCATGTTCTGAAAGGTTAGCACTAATAATAACAGGATATATCTTCTTTTCATCAAGATAAGCATATTTCAAAGTGTGTGGAAATTGTTTTAATTCAAACATAGGATCACCTTTAGGTGGAGGAGGACCTCCTAGAGTTTCAATAGGCAAATTGTGTTTAAGTAGAATACGTTGTTCAAAGAATTTTTTATCTATTTCATTTCTTTCATGCATATGAAAATCATTCTCATGGTCGAGCAAATATTGTTTTAAAGGATCAGTAGGTGGTACAACAATAGAAGCAAGACCAATTAATTCATCTTTACTAGGCAATTCTTTTTCATGAAGATTTCTACTAAACTTGGAAAAATCGAACTCATGAGACTCATTACCAAAACTAACACCGATAGTTTGTTTCTCACAATCTATCTTAGCATTAACAGTGTTCAAGAAAGGTCTACCAAATATAATGGGACAAAAGTCTTCTTGTGGGGAACCAAGAACAAGAAAATCAGTAGGGTATTTTATTTTCCCACACAAGACTTCAACATCTCTAACAACCCCAATTGGTGATTGTGTCTCTATTAACAAGTTTAATAGTAACATCTATTTCTTCTATTTCTACGGGTGCTATGTCGTTCATGATTTCTTGATATAAGGTGTAAGGAATAGCACTCACATTAGCACCTATGTGATAACCCACAAGTATAGGGGATCAATTGTAGCCTCTTTCTATAGGTAAGAGTGTCGAACCCAACGAGGAGCTAAAGGTAGAACAAATATTCCCTCAAGTTCAATCGACCACCGATACAACTCTACGCATGGTTGACGTTCGCTTTACCTAGAACAAGTGTGAACTAGAAGTACTTTGTAGGTGTTGTTGGATAGGTTTGTAAGATAATAAAGAGTGCGTAAATAAAAACTAGGGGCTGTTTAGATAAAGAAGCAATAAAGTTAGTAAAGCGAGTGTGGAAAAGTGGTGGTAGGTGTTGCGAAATTGCCCATAAGCAATTGACTACTTTACTAGACCGATAACAAGTTTTATGTGGGAGAGGCCACTGCTAGCATGTCATCCCTGACTTGGAATTTTATGCACTTATGATTGGAACTATTAGCAAGCATCCGCAACTACTAACGTTCATTAAGGTAAAACCCAACCATAGCATTAAGATATATTGGTCCCCCTTCAATCCCGTATGCATCAATTTCTATGCTAGGCTGAAGTTTCTGTCACTCTTGCCCTCCAATACATAGTCCTATCAACATACAACTAACCCTATGGTGTGATCCACGCGCGCGCTCATATGATGGGCACCAAAGGACAACAACATAACCACAAGCAAATTAAATCAATTATAGAAATTCATCAACCACTGATAGGACAACGAAAATCTACTCAGACATCATAGGATGGCAACACATCATTAGATAATAATATGAAGCATAAAGCACCATGTTCAAGTAGAGGGTACAGCGAGTTGCGAGAGAGTGGACCGCTGTAGATAGAGGGGGGAAGGTGATGGAGATGTTGGTGAAGATGGCGAAGGTGTTGGTGTAGATTGCGTTGATGATGATGGCCCCCGGCGCCGTCCCGGCGCCACCGGAAGCAAGGGGGAGAGGCCCCCTCCTTCTTCTTCTTCCTTGACCTTCTCCCTAGGTGGGAGAAGGGTTTCGCCTCTGGTCCATGGCCTCCATGGCATGGGAGGGGCGAGAGCCCCTCTGAGATTGGATCTGTCTCTCTCTGTTTCTACGTTCTGGGATTTTGCCGTTTCACCGATTCTTATATTCCCGGTGATCCGTAACTCCCATTGGGTTCAAATTTTAACAAGATCTCTATCCGGATATTGCCTTTATTGCGGTGAAAGAAGGGCATCAACCGCCTTACGGGGTGGCGGGGTGGCCACGAGGGCCCAGGGCACGCCTGACCCCCTGGGGCACGCAACCCTGCCTCGTGGCCCCCTCGGGCATCGTCTCGCGTTGATTTCACTTCCCAAAATTCACATATATTCCCAAAAAATCTTCGGCAGTTTTTATCCCGTTTGGACTGTGTTTGATATGGATTTACTACGAAACAAAAAACATGCAACAAACACGGACTGTCACTGGGCACTGGATCAATATGTTAGTCCCAAAAATAGTATAAAAAGTTGCCAAAAGTATATGAAAGTTGTATAATATTGGCATGGAACAATAAAAAATTATAGATATGATAGACACGTATCAGCATCCCCAAGCTTAATTCCCACTCGTCCTCGAGTAGGTAAATGATAAAAAAGATAATTTTTGATGTGGAATGCTACCTAGCATAATCTTGATCATGTAATCTAATCATGGCATGAATATTAAGACACGAATGATTCAAAGCAATAGTCTATCATTTGACATTAAGATAATAATACTTCAAGCATACTAACCAAGTAATTATGTCTTATCAAAATAACATGGCCAAAGAAAGCTCATCCCTACAAAATCATATAGTCTGGCTATGCTCCATCTTCACCACACAAAGCATTCAAATCATGCACAACCCCGATGACAAGCCGAACAATTGGTTCATACTTTTTAATGCGCTTCAGCTTTTTCAACCATCACGCAATACATGAGCACGAGCCATGGACATAGCACTATGGGTGGAATAGAATATGATGATGGAGGTTGTGTGGAGAAGACAAAAGGAAGAAAGTATCACATCAACACGGCTAATCAACGGGCTATGGAGATGCCCATCAATTGATGTCAATGCGAGGAGTAGGGATTGCCATGCAACAGATGCACTAAGAGCTATAAGTGTATGAAAGCTCAAACTGGAAACTAAGTGGGTGTGCATCCAACTTGCTTGCTCATGAAGACCTCGGGCATTTGAGGAAGCCCATCGTCGGAATATACAAGCCAAGTTCTATAATGAAAATTCCCACTAGTATATGGAAGTGATAACTCAAGAGACTCTCTATATGAAGAACATGGTGCTACTCTGAAGCACAAGTGTGGTAAAAGGATAGTAACATTTCCCCCTCTTTTTTCCCTTTTTTTGCGGGCTTCTTTGGCCCCTTTTTATTTAGCATTCTTTGGCCTCTCTTTTTTATGTGGGGCAATGCTCTAATAATGATGATCATCACACTTTTATTTACTTACAACTCGATATTACAGCTCGATACTAGAACAAAGATATGACTCTATATGAATGCCTCCGACGGTGTACCGGGATGTGCAATGATATAGTGTAGCAATGACATCAAAAAACGGACAAGCCATGAAAACATCATGCTAGCTATCTTACGATCATGCAAAGCAATATGACAATAAATGCTCAAGTCATGTATATGATGATGATGGAAGTTGCATGGCAATATATCTCGGAATGGCTATGGAAATGCCATGATAGGTAGGTATGGTGGCTGTTTTGAGGAAGATATAAGGAGGTTTATGTGTGATAGAGTGTATCGTATCACGGGGTTTGGATGCACCGACGAAGTTTGCACCAACTCTCGAGGTGAGAAAGGGCAATGCACGGTACCGAAGAGGCTAGCAATGATGGAAGGGTGAGAGTGCGTATAATCCATGGACTCACATTAGTCATAAAGAACTCATATACTTATTGCAAAAGTTTATTAGCCCTCGAAGAAAAGTACTACTACGCATGCCCCTAGGGGTATAGATTGGTAGGAAAAGACCATCGCTCGTCCCCGACCGCCACTCATAAGGAAGACAATCAATAAATACCTCATGCTCCAACTTCGTTACATAACGTTCACCATACGTGCATGCTACGGGACTTGCAAACCTCAACACAAGTATTTCTCAATTTCACAATTACTCAACTAGCACGACTCTAATATCACCACCTTTATATCACAAAACTATTACAAGGAATCAAACATATCATATTTTGTGATCTACAAGTTTTATGTAGGATTTTATGACTAACCATGTGAATGACCAGTTCCTGTCATCTCTCTAAATAGATATAAGTGAAGCAAGAGAGTTTAATTCTTTCTACAAAATATATGCCCACGCTCTAACAAATATAAGTGAAGCAAAAGAGCATTCTACAAATGGCGGTTTTCTATGTGAAGAGAAACAGGCAATCCAAACTTCAAATGATATAAGTGAAGCACATGAAGCATTCTATAAAGCTATACTCAAAAGATATAAGTGAAGTGCAATGAGCATTATGTAAATCAACCATGGAATATCTCATACCAGCATGGTGCATCAAATAAAAGTGAAAACTAAATGCAAAAGATGCTCCAAGATTGCACATATCGCATGAACGAAACGAATCCGAAAACATACTAATACTTGTTGAAGAAAGATGGGATGCCTTCCGGGGCATCCCCAAGCTTAGACGCTTGAGTCTCCTTGAATATTTACTTGGGGTGACTTGGGCATCCCCAAGCTTGAGCTCTTGTCTCTCCTCCTTATCCTCATACCGAGACCTCCTCGATCTTTGAACACTTTATCCACACAGAACTTCAACAGAAAACTCGGTAAGATCCGTTAGTATAATAAAGCAAATCACTACTTTAAGTACTATTGCAAACCAATTCATATTTTTTTTGCATTGTAGCTACTGTAATATAACTTTTCGATGGCTTAATCCACTAATATAAATCGATAGTTTCATCAAAACAAGCAAACTATGCATCAAAAACAAAATCTGTCTAAAACAGAACAGACTGTAATAATCTGAACATTCACCATACCTCTGGTACTCCAAAAATTCTACAAAATTTAGGAAAAATAAAAAAATTGTATAGAAAGACAGTGCAAAAAGGTTTCAGAACTGTTTGACGTTCCAATAAAAATGTAAAATCTCGCACTACAACCAAAGTTTCTGTCCTGCACCGTACAAACTAACAAGCAAAGTAAACATCCTAAAGGCAAATCTTGGCACATTATTTTTTATTTTTAAGCCTTATAAAAGCACACAACAGAAATAAATGACTCTCTAAAACTTCCGGGTTGTCTCCCTGGCAGCGCTTTCTCTAAAGCCATTAAGCTAGGCATATAGTGCTCAAGTAATGGATCCACCTAGATCCCAAGGTATATCAAAGCCAATTTTAATTAACGATGATTTGTGATTTATTAGTGAGCACAAAGTAACATATATCATGTAATGATGAAGTCTAACTCTCTTCCTATGCATCGGCATGTCATAAAAGAACAATTCATGCACACAAAGTAAAGGCCAATGCATAGCATAAGTAGTTTCTTGCAATTTTATCGTGTGGGAAACATAGAGAGGTGGAGATATAGTTCCTCTCTCATAATAATTGCAAGTAGGAGCAGCAAGCACATGCATATTATATCTTTCAAAATCATCATGTGTAATAGTGAAACGCAACCCATCAATATAATCCTTAATAAGGGTAAACTTCTCCGATATAGTGTAGTTTGGAGAATTCAAAAAGATAATAGGACTATCATGCATGGGTGCAATAGCAATAATTTCATGTTTAACATAAGGAACTATAGCAAGTTCATCTCCATAAGCATAATTCATATTGGCATCTTGGCCACAAGCATAGCAAGCATCATCAAAAAGGGATATTTCAAAAGAATGAACGGGATCATAACAATCATCATAGAAATCATCCTTTGGTAAGCCCGAAGGGAAATTAAACAATGTATGAGTTGAAGAGTTACTCTCATTAGAAGGTGGGCACGGGTGATCAATCCGTTCTTCCTCCTTTTGTTCTTCGCTCTCCTCGTCATCTTTTTCATCCAATGAGCTCACAGTTTCATCAATTCCTTCTTCCATAGACTCCTGCAAAATATTAGTCTCTTCTTGGACAGCGGAGGAGTCCTCAATATATGGTTTAACATAGGCATTAGAAGCATAATTATCATAACAATATTGAAGTATGGCAAAATTTTCAGATTTGTAAAGAGTAACATCATACTTTTCAATCAAAGAAGCAATTTCATAAGCACCCTTAAAAGCAACAAATTCTTCAATTTGTTGAACATCATAGTAATTATAAACACCCTTAGCATACGAAGATACGATTCCATTATCGCTAAACTCACATTGGTAGGGAAGGTGTTTCTTAGGGTTTTCAGAACAACAAGCAACATCATATATTTCACATAAATTCCAAGCATAGCACTACAAACGATGAATTTGATCCAGTAAAAGTTCCCCTTTTTGAGATAAGCGGTGTCTCACATAACAAGCATGCTCATCTAAATATTTGCCCTCAACTAAGCTATTTGGGGTTTCAGCACGAGCACAGAGGGATCGAAGATGATCCAAGTAAAAATCTTTAGGAGTGTGATAGATTTTGAGTGGTTCTTCAACCATTGGTGTAGCAGGTACAACTAATTTTTTTGGTATTTTGCGTTTCCTAACCATAACTAAAGATAGAAAACAACTAAGAACATCAAATAAAAATTACTTAGTGATAAAGCAAACAAGCACACACGAGAATATTCACCCCACGCTATTGCTCCCCGTCAACGGCGCCAGAGAATGGTCTTGATAACCCACAAGTATAGGGGATCAATTGTAGCCTCTTTCGATAGGTAAGAGTGTTGAACCCAACGAGGAGCTAAAGGTAGAACAAATATTCCCTCAAGTTCTATCGACCACCGATACAACTCTACGCACTCTTGACGTTCGCTTTACCTAGAACAAGTATGAAACTAGAAGTACTTTATAGGTGTTGTTGGATAGGTTTGTAATATAATAAAGAGCGTGTAAATAAAAACTAGGGGCTGTTTACATAAAGAAGCAATAAAGTTAGTAAAGCGAGTGTGGAAAAGTGGTGGTAGGTGTTGCGAAATTGCCCCTAAGCAATTGACTACTTTACTAGACCGATAGCAAGTTTTATGTGGGAGAGGCCACTGCTAGCATGTCATCCCTGACTTGGAATTCTACGCACTTATGATTGGAACTATTAGCAAGCATCCGCAGCTACTAATGTTCATTAAGGTAAAACCCAACCATAGCATTAAGATATATTGGCCCCCCTTCAATCCCGTATGCATCAATTTCTATGCTAGGCTGAAGTTTCTGTCACTCTTGCCCTCCAATACATAGTCCTATCAACATACAACTAACCCTATGGTGTGATCCACGTGCGCGCTCATATGATGGGCACCAAAGGACAACAACATAACCACAAGAAAATTAAATCAGTCATAGCAATTCATCAACCACCGATAGGACAATGAAAATCTACTCAGACATCATAGGATGGCAACACATCATTGGGTAATAATATGAAGCATAAAGCACCATGTTCAAGTAGAGGGTACAACGGGTTGCGAGAGAGTGGACCGCTATAGATAGAGGGGGGAAGGTGATGGAGATGTTGGTGAAGATGGCGGAGGTGTTGGTGTAGATTGCGGTGATGATGATGCCCCCGGCGGCGTTCCGGTGCCACCGGAAGCGAGGGGGAGAGAGCCCCCCTCCTTCTTCTTCTTCTTCTTCTTCTTCTTCTTCTTCCTTGACCTTCTCCCTAGGTGGGAGAAGGTTTTCCCTCTGGTCCATGGCCTCCATGGAATGGGAGGGGCGAGAGCCCCTCCGAGATTGGATCCGTCTCTCTGTCTCTCTCTGTTTCCGCGTTCTGGGATTCTGCCCTTTCACCGTTTCTTATATTCCCGGAGATCCGTAACTCCGATTGGGCTGAAATTTTAACACGATCTCTATCCGGATATTGGCTTTCTTGGGGAGAGAGAAGGGCATCAGCTGCCTTACGGGGTGGCCACGAGGGCCTAGGGCACACCTGACCCCCTGGGGTGCGCCCCCTGCCTCGTGGCCCCCTCGGGCATCGTCTCGTGTTGATTTCACTTCCCAAAATTCACCTATATTCCAAAAAAAAAATCTCCGTTAGTTTTTATCCCGTTTGGACTCTGTTTGATATGGATTTACTGCGAAACAAAAAACATGCAACAAACAGGAACTGGCACTGGGCACTGGATCAATATGTTAGTCCCAAAAATAGTATAAAAAGTTGCCAAAAGTATATGAAAGTTGTATAATATTGGCATGGAACAATAAAAAAATTTAGATACGACGGAGACGTATCAATATGTCACATAAACCATGATAACAGTGATCTCCTATTTTAACTGAGATGACAGGCATGCCAACAACAGTCTATGTTTATCTTTCTTATCAGGTTTGGCAATTCTAGCAACTTCTTCACAGAAGTAAATAACATGCCCATCCATATATTCTTCCAAGAGATCTTTAACCATAGCAATACTAGGTTCCACTTTAATTTGTTCATCAGGTTTAGGTGTTCTAATATAGCTTTTGTTAACCACAGCTGAAACTTTAGCATGTTCCTTTATCCTAACAGGGGAAGGTGGTTTCTCAATATAAGCAGAAGGAACGACTAGATCAACATTATAAAGTATAGTTTCTTCTTTAACTGGTACCGGTTCTTTAGTTTCTTCTTTAATAGGTGGATGATATTTAAACCACTTCTCTTTAGGGAGATCAACATGAGTAGCAAATGATTCACAAAAAGAGGCTACTATCTCAGAGTCAAGTCCATATTTAGTGCTAAACTTTTGAAAAGCATCGGTATCCATAAAAGATTTAACATAATCATACTTGAATTTAATACCTGACTCTTTACCTTTGTCGAGTTCCCAATCTTCAGAGTTGCGTTTAATTATTTCCAAAAGATTCCACCGGAATTCAATAGTCTTCTTCATAAAAGAACCAGCACAAGAAGTATCAAGCATGGTTTGATCATTACGAGAAAGCCGAGCATAAAAAATATGGATAATAATTTCTCTTGAGAGCTCATGATTGGGTCAAGAATATAACATTGACTTAAGCCTCCCCCAAGCTAGAGCGATACTTTCTCCTTCACAAGGCCAAAAATTATATATATAATTCTGATCACGATGAACTAGATGCATAGGATAATTTTTTTTGGTGGAACTCCAATTTCAAATGATTCCAATTCAAGATCCAATATCATCACATAGTCTATACCATGCCAATGATTTTCCCTTCAAAGATAAAGGGAAAACCTTCTTCATAACTTTATCTCTGGGTAAACCTGCAACCTTAAACCATCCACAAATTTGTTCTACATATATCAAGTGCATATCAGGATGTTCGGTTCCATCTCCAGCATATGGATTAGCTAGAAGTTGTTCTATCATACCCAAAGGAATTTCATATTCAATATTTTCAGTATGTGCAGTCGGTTGAGGGATAACTAGTTGTGGTTCCGGAAGAGGTGAAGATACCCCGAACAAACCCCTCAAAGGATTGTTTTCCATAGTAACAAGTGACAATAAGTTTTAGCACACTATATAAATGTTTCCTTACAAAATTCCACTTACCAAAGGCACTTCACTCCCCGGCAACGACGCCAAACAATAGCCTTGATGACCCACAAGTATAGAGGATCAATTGTAGCTTTTTTCGATAAGTAAGAGTGTCGAACCCAACGAGGCGCAAAAGGAAATGACAAGTAGTTTTCAGTAAGGTAATGTCTGCAAGTGCTAAAATTGTAAGTAGCAGAGTAGTTTGATAGCAAGATAATTTGTAACGAGCAAGTAACGATAGTAGTAACAAAAGTGCAGCAAGGTAGCCCAATCCTTTTGAGGCAAAGGACAAGCCAAAATGGTCTCTTATGATAAGCAAAGCGTTCCTGAGGGTACACGGGAATTTCATCTAGTCACTTTCGTCATCTTGGTTTAATTTGTGTTCACTACTTTGATAATTTGATATGTGGGTGGACCGGTGCTTAGGTGTTGTTCTTACTTGAACAAACCTCCTACTTATGATTAACCCTCCCACAAGATTCCGCAACTACGAGAAAAATATTAAGAATAAATTCTAACCGTAGCATTAAACTTTTGGATCCAAGCGGTCCCTTACAGAATAGCGCATAAACTAGGGTTTAAGCTTCTGTCACTCTCGCAACCCATCATCGAATTTCTAGTCCACAATTCATTCCCTTAGGCCGAAATATGGTGAAGTGTCATGTAGTCGACGTTCACATGACACCACTAAGGGAATCACAACATACATACTATCAAAATATCGAACACATACCAAATTCACATGATTACTTGCAACATGATTTCTCCCGTGACCTCAAGAACAAAGGTAACTACTCACAAATGATAAACATGCTCATGATCGGAGGGTTATTAAATAGAATATTGGATCTGAACATATAATATTCCACCAAATAGACCATATAGTAATCAACTACAAGATGTAATCAACACTACTAGTCACACACAAGCACCAATCTATAGTTCCGGTAACAAGATTGAACACAAGAGATGAACTAGGGTTTGAGAGGAAATGGTGATGTTGAAGATGTTGATGGAGATTGCCCTCCCCAAGATGGGAGAGTTGTTGGTGATGATGATGACGATGATTTTCCCCTCCGGGAGGGAAGTTCCCCTGGTGGAATCACTCCGCCGGAGCGCAAAAGTGCTCCTGCCCAAGTTCCGCCTCGAGGCGGCGGTGCTTCGTCCCGAAAGTCACCCCCTTATTTTTTTCTAGGTCAAAATGACTTATATACCAAAAGATGGGCACCGGAGGTGGGCCGAGGAGGGCGCGCCTGGGTTCCCTGGCACGCCTTGGTGGGTTGTGCCCACCTGGTGGGCCCCCTCTGGGGGTTATCTGCTCCAATAATTCTTAAATAATCCATAAAAAATATCCATGAAGTTTCAGCTTGTTTCACTACAAAAAAATACACTTCCGTGATGATACGTGTTTGTCACAGTAGGTCGCTTTTTTATCATGCATGTACATCCATGACAAATTTATGACAGAATCAAGATAGTCATACCTGTGCTGTCGTAGAAGTGTTCCATGACATTACCAAAATTATCATCACGGAAGTGTCCACTTCCATGACGATAAATCGCGCGTCACAGAAGTGCTTTCATCAAGGGTGACCGACACGTGGCATCCACCGTAACGGAACGCCGTTAAGCTATCGGGTCGGGTTTTGGATCCGATAACCCGTTAACAACCCCGACCAATGGGGATTTTCCATGTGTAAAATCATCATTGGCTAGAGGAAACACGTGTCGGCTCATCGTTGGGACAGATGTCAACCACTCATTGGACGGAAGGAGCCTATGATACGTCAACACGTGGCACGACCCAATAGAGGCCCATTCCTGTGAAAAGGCCGGCCCGTTTGACTTGGTCAAAAGGTGGCGGGCCGGCCCATGGAAAGCCTGTTAACGGCCTGTTCGCATATAGCCCATTTACAGCCCGCTAACCCAAGGCCCGTTACGCCCTATCCGAATTAGGCCCAGTAGCATCATCTGGGCCATCCAATATGATTCCAGCCCGTTTTCACTTCTGGCCCATGTATGACCCATGACGTCTTTCGGCCCGTATGAAGCCCTATGTAACTCTTGGCCTATTAACGGCCCGTGGTGAAACTGGCCCGTAATGAACAGTGTATCACTTTACACCCATTAACGCCCGTGGTGAAACTGGCCCGTAATGAACAGTGTATCACTTTATACCCATCAACAACCCGTTATTTCGTTGGGCCGTTTCCAGCCCATGTTATCTTTCGGCCTTCTCAGAGCCCATTTATTCTTGGGCTCATTTCTAGCATTCGTTTACTTATGGCCCGTTACTGTCATTTTCTGCTTGTGGGCCAAATTCAGCCCGTGGTTACAGTCGGCCCGTTTGTGGTCCGTTAATACGTTGGGCCATTTTCATAGCGTCATCAAATACGGCCTATTAATGATGGCCCGTTATGGTCGGCCCATGAACGGACGATTCCATCTCTAGCCCGTTTACGGCCATAATGCGGCCTGTTATTGGCCCATGTTTGGCCAATCGATCATAAGGCCCATATAAGGCCCATTGATGATACGGCCCGTAGAAGGCCCACTGTTTGTACGGCCTGTAGAAGGCCTACTATTTCTACGGCCCGTAGAAGGCCCACTGTTTCTACGGCCCATAGGAGGCCCAATGTCACTACAGTAAATATTAGCCCATGGTTATTGTGGCCTAGTTTTAAAAAATAGGTTATTGCAGCCACTAGTTAACCGCGGAAAAAGAACTGCAATGACTACAAGAAAACAAATAAACAAGACAACAAAGAAATAAATAAGCAAGCAACTAACGCTAGGCTATCACGGCTATTACACATATTACATCCACTGGGCATCAAAGTTTGCCACCAGTGCAGATATAGGGAACAAAGCAGCATATCATATACACTGCCGTCAAAATTGGCCACAGTGCAAATAAACGCGGCAGCAAAACAAGAGCATAGCTGAAACAACTTCAGAAGAGCTCAAGAAACGTTATCCTGGGTATCCACCATGCTGGCAATAAGCTTAGCAAGCTGATTAGCTTTGTCCTGTTTGGCGCTAAAATCCTCCAACGCTTGCTGTTGCACCAGAAAGTATGCATCTGAATGCTCCAGGGACTTCCGCAGTCCTTCCGCTTCTTGTCGCAGCACAGCTGATCGATGTCTTTCAGCTTGTAGTTGAGACTCAAGAAACCGAACTGATTCAGACAGTGAGTTTGAATAGCTTGTGCAAGCGGTAGTGGCCAGTAACTCCAACACTAAACCAAGACAGGATGTGTCACTATCCTGAACCTTATCTGCATTACTTCCTTTATCGTTGCTTAATAAGGCACTCTTCCCCAATATTCTGCCATTCTAAAAGAAGAAACAAGCACACAGATAACAAGTTTATCATGTACTAGTATATGAAACTCATTTCGGTGAACGAGTTCATTAGTAAGGTGGACATGATTAAACTACCAAGTCTTCTATTGCCAAGTACTAGTACATAATAAAAGCATCAAACAAACATATATCTATGTCCTATGGTAGCAATGGAATCTTAAATTAGAACAGTTGTTCTTCAGGTTTAGGCACTTGTTCTACATGAACAGAGTACAGTAAGACGCAAGAATATAATACTTAAAAATAGAAAATGAGCTCATAGACCTTACCACATTCTTGGTTCGGGACCAGTACAGAACAAGGCGTTCCCAGTCATCATCCAGTAAATGTGTCTCAGGAGAACGTAAGGGAATTTGATGAGTTTCTTTGCCGGTGAAGTACGTTTTCTTCAAGTAATTCCGATACTTCCATCAAGCATTCTTGAAAATAGCAGAGGTATTAGCACAGGTTACCTCATCCTGAGTTTCCAAATCGGTCCTTCTCTATAAAGAAAAATGGGAAAATTTGTTATATTATTACCATCATGGAGGTAGGATGTATGGGACGAAGCAAAGTAATTGCCATGAATAACATTACTTACACATAACTCCTGGACAAACACCTGTAACTGGCATTTTCCTTCATCTTCAGTATAATATTTCTAAGATGGGAAGATACGCACATACGATTTAACAACATCAAATGCGATAGATGCTAAACTACGACTAGCTGGTTGTGCTTCCACCACAGGAATAGGCGTACTAACTGGTGGAGTTGGTGTTCGCCGTGATAGTACTGGCCCTATGGGCACTGGAGCTGCCTTACTAACTGCTCTTGTTTGGGAGCTCTGTGGTGGAGATGGTGCTGTGTCAACAGGAACTGGGTTACTATCGGCTGGGGTTGGGGTTAGATTGGGTGAAGCTGGTTCTCTGTCTATCGTAGTAGGGGTACAATCTGCGAGAGTTTGGGTTATGTGTGGTAGGGCTGGTTCTTGTGCATGTACAACCGGGGTGCAATCTCCACCAAGAGGTAGCACTGTTTTATTTGAAGACCGTGTTTTTAGTCCGCTAGATACTGGCATCACCCGCTCCAATTCAAATGGCTGATAAACATGAAACATAGTTGAATGTACAGACATTGTATGAGAGACAGATGCAATAGATAGTGTGGAAAAAAGAGGGCATGAAATAGTTGACATGTATATTGTTTAACTAAAACGGATAGCATGACATAATTTCACATATATGATGTCTATCTAAACTGGATAGCATAGCATAACATAATTCAAAGATATGATGAATAACTAAACATGATCACCTGCCATAATTCACCTACATGTTATCTAAGTAATCAGGATCGCATCATTTAATTCACATATGTGATTTATATGCTAAACAAAGGGCATTCGATATGATGTCTAAACTAAGAACATGGTGTTGAATATTGTGTATATGATATCTAAACTATGTAATGCAAGACACCGTATGCATGATATGAGCAGTATAACCATGCCAAGTTAGAGCATACACCTCAGTGGGGGAATAGGACCGGTCATCTGTCTCTGGATCCATCTCTAAGGAGCTATCGGGACCCAACAAGAGATCCGCTTCGACAGGTAGCACTGTCTGCTCTGAAGGCCTTGTTTTCACTCCAGATTTTTTCCATCTCCCACCCAAATGGCTGATTCACAGGAAGAGTAGTTTAATGTACAAACATTGTCGACAAATGGAAATGTAATGAAGAAAAGGATGGGCAAGATATCATTCAAATATATGATGCCTGGTTAAATAGGATGGCATTGCACATTTCACATATATTATGGCTGGCTAAAAGACATGAGACAACATAATTCCCATATATGATATAGAAACTAAACAGGTGGCATTACAGAACATGTCTAAACTAAGCAGATGACATATATGATGTTAAAAGTAGGCACTGCAAGGCAACATATGCATGATATGACTAACATCATCATGCCAAGGTAGAGCAAACACCTTGGGGGGGGGGGGTAAATAGGAGTGGTCAGCGGCGTCCGAATCCGCCTCAGAACAGATATCTTCCTCTGGATTACAATCTGGAGAGGGGTGGGGAGGGTTTGCCATTGAACCCACCATGGAGCGATGTCTGCATGACATTGTATTGCCGTGCAAAACTCTTCTCTTTTTCTCTACATGTTCAGCATGACTGTGTACAATATCTGACATGCATACGAAAAAAATATGGTGAGATTATGTAAGGAGAGCATGCAAAAATTTAGAGTGATGGTAACAACCAGTGGATCGATGTTTTTCCGTTGAACCAAAATAGCCCTAATGGATCGACGTGAATGTATAGTAATAAGTGATGCAACAAGTGTACAACCTCTTTTCCGTAGCCGTGTCGACCTCAACATCATTGGGTTGGTCGCTGAAGCAGTTGAGGCGGAGGTGGCTGTCGGAGGTGTGGAGGAAGATCTGAGGAATCTGTAGAAGGTGTCCAGGGCACTGCTCTATTGTGACGGATCGTTCTGTCGTTGGAGCAGCTCTGGTGAGCCGTAAGACGTCAAGGATGAAGCAGAACAAGACAGACATCCTCAATCTCAAGTGGGATTCTAATAGCATCTCCAATAGATGATGTAAAATGGATGTAAAATTAACATCACCAAAAACCACCTGACTACAACAGATGAGGTAAAAACTGTTGACTCTGAACTTAACTGTCAAAACTGAAATTTACTGTGGAATCTGAATGCTACTGTCGAAACCGAACGCAATGGTAGCAGAGAGGCACTTGACATGTAGTTTAGGGAGGGCCTGCAGTTCATCTTCAACCTGCACCCCCCTGAGCCGCCAGCCACCACCGGCCGAACCGCCGGCCCCAGCGTCGCCTCGCCGCCCCGAAACAACTCGCCACCGCCGCCCCGGCTAGCCCTCTAGGCCCCCCGCCCCCACCCTGAACCCTACGATAGATAGTGGGGTACCTCTCCGGCGAGCCCCCGTCCCTACTGCAGGTGGTTCTTCCTTAACTCCGGCGAGCCCCCCCAACCCCTGAAAATCGACTGACCCAAAAGTTGATTCATTCGACTGAAGTGTGGCTTAATCCGAGCAGAGTAGAAGCACGAGCGAGGGGGAGAGCAGCAGCAGCAGCTGGGCGAGTGAGCGATCGAGCGAGAGCCGGAGAAGCTGGGGCCTCGCACTGGGGGAGAGCCACCGTGGAGATGTCACCCGCGGCGCCGGCTTCAAGGTAGCCGCTCCATGGGGGTGCGGGATGGAGCACCGTCGGCGCCGGGAGGTCGAGTTAAGGAGAAGGTGCGATGCGATGAGTGTACAACCTCTTTGGTGGCGTCGAGTAGGCCTTGGCTTCGTCCGAGGAGTCGGTGAGGATGCTACGGTTCCGGTGGAGCAGGTTAAGGCGGCGCTGTGGGGATGGAGCAGCCGCGATAGACGAGGTGATCGTCGGAGCAGCTCCTTGGAGGTGGTGGACAGGGCGGCTGAACCGGCGGGATGGCGAGATGGACGACGGATCCTTATCCGGGGAGGTGGACGAGGGATGTCAAGTTGTTGCGCTGGACGACGTCATCGGGGAAGAGGCTCCGGCTGGGCAACGGTGACGTGGCGGACGGAGGAGGGTGGGGTTTCGCGGCTGGAGCGGAGGGTTATGGCGGCCTGGGATTTTGAATGGCAAAAAGGGGGCGATGGGAGGGGGTGAATCATGACTTAGGAACGCGCTTGTCCAAAATGTAGGGTGTGTTACAAAAGTACCCCCCACCGATTTGAACTAGCGGCCCTTTCGGCTCAGGGTTAGAAGGGGGATTTCGCGTGTTGGGATTTGGCAGCTGGAGGGAGTTTTCGCGCGCGTTGTAATTTCGGGATAGCAAGGCGCGGGTTGTGAAGGCGCCAGTTTTGGGAGCACGATATCTGAATTTTCGGGATATAACAAGACGCGGGTTGAATTTTAGGGACAAGCCTAACGTGTAGTAATATTGTACTTGTACGTACCAAATCAATTCGCACTTCCCTCAACCAAAAAGAAAACGAAAAAAATAAAACTATTCACACCACACAAAGAGAGAGTCTTGCCCCATTTTACTATACAGATGCTATTCAAAGCTACTCCCTCCTTCCATCTATATAGGGCCTAATGCGTTTTTCGATGCTAACTTTGACCAAATATTAAAGCAATGATATATGACATGCAACTTACACAAAGCACACCGTTAAATTCGTCTCTGAAAGGTTCTTTCAATGATATAATTTTCACATTATGCATGTCATGTACTATTAATCTTGTCAATAGTCAAAGGCGGTCTTAAAAATCTCATTACAGCCTATATAGATGGAAGGAGGGAGTATGTATCCATGTTATGTCCGATTAAATTTTTTCGCTTGTTGTATAATGCATGTAACCTACTCATACCAACATTTTAGTGCATTCCAAATGTCTATACTACCGCTGCAATTCGAACTAAATTTGAATTCGTTTCTCTATTTCAATAAGAATCTACAATCATGATTGTTGCCAACTTCAACCATCATAGTTTTCTTGCTATCCGCCAGATATAAATCAGACGGCCTATAATGCAGGATGGTAGGCACACCATCATCAACAACTCTGTTTTTATAAGAGTAGAGATAAAACATATTAAATGTAGTATACCATGTTCATAACCACACCATGTGTATCACCGTTATATATATTCACACATCCGTCGGTTTGAAACACTATGATAAATTCTTCAAATATCCTAATTCGCTTTTTATAATGAAGTATATATGATCTCTATTCGTCTTATCTTTGTAGCTAGCGCTAACTTCCTCTTGTGCATGCACACGCCCGCATCCCTCTCACCCTCCCTCAGCATTCTCTAGCTCCATCGCGCAAATTCGTCTTTTCACTTTAGGTCGTTCACCCACGGTGTGTGTAGGCCCCCCCAGCTCCTTCTTTACGGCACACATCGATCGATATGCCTCTCTAGCCAGGTGTGCCTAGCACAAACACAAGCTTCCCCTCTTCTCTTGTCACCGTCCATGCCTCACTCCCACCACTCTTTTCATCGTTCTCGTACTCGCACACTCCTCCCCCTCGATATAATATGCCTATCGTACCACCTCCTACATGCATCCCTCTGTCTCTATCCTTCTCCTCGTGCCTCATTTGCTTCTAACACACACATGCATGTATACCGATCGATCTCCCCACATATACCTAGATCGACTTTAACTACCTCCCATCGATCGACGTACCTCACAAGTTATGTCTCTCCTTTCTCTTACAAAGGGCGATTGATCTTCCTATGTAGTTACGTCTGCTTACCACAACCACATCGTCCCCCCTCATCATTCGTGCATGCCTCCTAACCCGTCTCTCACACGCACGTGCACGGACAACAAGCAGCCATCTCCTCTCTTATTGATATTGCGTGCGTGCCCTCCGTTTGTCTAGCAAGCCTATCCCACCATTTGTTAGAAGCAACTCCACAACCACCCCCTCCAACACTCTAGCTCTGTCTCTCTCCCAACCTTATTCATCTCCTGCACATATGCATCGATACCGATCGATCTCCCTTAATACATGAGGCAGATCGATCTCCTTAATACATGAGGTAGGCCTCTCTCCTCCTCCACACATATACCAGCCATTGTACCTCTATAGTTAATTGGGCCTCCCTCTTCCCCCACCACACACCGATAGTCGAGCGCTGCAGGTAGGTATCCAGGCCACAGAGACAAACTGCACATGTCCCATCTCACATTCCAGTAGGCCAGCCACTCTATATCTTTGACGTGGGCACACACAAATTCGATGGCACTCTTTATCGATCGCGCCCGCGCACACACACACACATCATCCCTCTCTTCGATTCTATGGACACCTCAAGCCGATGATACCTCCACTCTCTTCTCGTGGATCGCCCCCTCTATATATATGTTATATCCAGGACTCTATTTCACACACATTGCATATGTTAAATTTTTTGA
>NC_041390.1:553933476-553971346 GCF_002162155.2 Triticum dicoccoides
CACAAAAAAAACTATCAAGAACCCACACACTATATCTCTCTAGGTTTGTATCTCTCTCACACAAGCCCACGTAGGTGGTGTACGTATACAAGAAGAGAATAGGTGCACCGTGCACGTACTCACGCTTCGTGCCTAGCCACACCCGCGCGGGTACACGGTGGAGCTCATTTCTCCACAGAAGCTGAATTTGTTTTTGAAATATCAAGTGGCCAGAGACTCGAAAACTTATTTGCCCATTAGTGACTTGTCAGGGCGGTGGATTTTAGTATGTACGATAATGCTGCATCCACCTAAAGTAACAAAAGTTCTTACATAAACTTCCTAGTAATTCCCTCTTCGTAGGTGCAACATTACTCCTAACATTTGTAATATCAGTTTGAAACTTGTAATATTGCCGTGTCCTATTCCTTACTCTGTGCATTTAAAAACCGAACCGAAAAACCATACCAAAAATAAACTGAACCGAACCAATTTTATGGTTTCTGGTTTCGGTATGGTATGAACTTTTCATACCGATTTGAACTTGGTTTTTATGGTATATACCGGAAAACCGAACGGTTAACTGAATAAACCGAAGTAAAAAATAAATTTATATTTCTTGAGATGAACAACCATACAAGTTGTCATTTTTCTTGTACATGAGTCAAATGCACTACTAAGCACGTAATTTTTTCTTGTAACATAGTCATTTTTTCTATTTTTAAAATGCTAAGCACGTCCATAACCATCAACAGATGAATCAATGCATGCATATATACTTATATATATAGTCATATACTATTTGTGTAGAATAGTATGTGTTTTGAGTCATAAATTTGCTAATTATTTTTACATCATTTCCAAATTTGCGTCAACTTTGGTTTTTATGGTATATACCGAAACCATACCGAAATAATTTGGTATATACCGAAACCGAACCGTATTTTAATTTCATACCATATTTACCGAAGTATTAATACCGTACAAACTGAAAAACCATATAGATCGAACCAGGTAAACCGAATAAACCGAACGCAGAGGGTGACCTATTCCTGCGTTTTCAAAATCCTGCGAATCAAACAGGTCCTGAGTTGGTGATGATGTTGTGCCTCCCATCTTTCACCAATAGCCGTCGGATCTAGATCTGACGCATACAAACCAAGCTTCTCCATTTTTGCAAAAAGATGCCCGCACTTGTTCCCTATTTACAAACAACTCCTTGTCTCTCACAATCAGCCTCATCTCCTCCCCACCACATCTAGGAGTAGAAGGCCGTGGAAAAATCTGGCGCGATGGCCGTTGCCGGAGCCGTCCACCCCCAATCTTGGTGTTCTGTGCAATGCACGGGCATCTACGCACGGGAAATTATGTCGAACAGGGCTAGTTGTAAGCAGGCTAGCTCTACAGCCATGATGATAGTGACTGCAGACGGTGAGGCTGACCATGGTATGCTGAACACGGCGCCTATACTCAGGTGTCATCTCCGGCGCAGGGTCTTGTCACTTCACTGTGAGGAGCAACACGTAATAATTTGACCAACGGATAGTACAGTGCCAGTACTCCTACTACTACATTGGTAGTACTACTACTAGTACTAGTAGCACCACCGTCTGGATTTAGGAGTACTACCACGTCCATCTGGATTTTAGTATTTGACTCGCAATATCTAGTAATGCATGTCACCAAAAATGTACTACTCCCTCTGTAAATAAATACATGGTGTTTTATTCCTATCGGCGAGAGAACTTAATTTTTTTTGCTACTCCTAACTAGAGTACTAATAGGATTACATGCAATGAACTAAACACTGCATGTCATGTTTGGCAGTCTTAAGTCATTGAAAGCATGCATGGCCCACATCTCTCATTGGTTGATATGTCACGAAATAAGAAACAAGGAGGGAGTTAATGCACCTTGCCTAAGTATTTTGGGATTATTTGGTTTTCGTAAGGTGACTTACACAACATTTTTGTTTACATGCATTAACATTTAATAGTTAAATCAAAGGTCAAACTTGGCGCAAAACGCAACGGGGACCAATAAACCAGTAAACATCAAACTTCTCTCGTTTGTCCCCAACTAGAGGTCCGGTGAGATGACTATACTGCACCGGCACGGAGGGGGACGCAGCTTCATTGACTTACGGCAACTGCCTTTGGGTGAATGACATGTGGCCCTAGGGGGTGGCTGGCACCCTATCATACAGCCAAAGGCAGGTACAGTAGAGGGCCAAGGAGTAGTACGAAATCCTATGCACCTATGCACGCTAACCAAGGGCTGAGTGATCACTCAAATCGCAAGATCAGTTGACTAGAAGCTATGCTAGACCCATGGAGGCGATGAGCGCGAGCATAAGCCGGTTGTGCCAGATGGTCCACGACGCCGGCCTGCGGCCCGACACCGAGGAACGTCTCCAGGTAGTATTGCTTGAGGCCGCCAGGGCGAGCGGCCGCTTGGATGACAGCTTCGTCTCCATGTTCGACGAGGTCCTCGTCGGTTTCCTCGACAAGTTCACCGTCGTCAAGAAGCTTGCGAATGACTTTGACATAAGCCTATAGTCGACGCTCCCAGGCTCTGCGATGCCCGCCACCCTCAACGGCCACTATGGTAACAACCTCTTCGACGCACTAGTGGCCCTGCGACTGCCCGCCGTCACACCGGAGAATGTCCACCTCGAGGTCGCGCTCGCCGCGCAGCGCCTGGCGTAGCAAGACACCATCGACATAATCACCCACGTCTACGCGCAAATCGTCCACAAGGACTACTACATGCCAGAGGAGGATGATAGGATGCTGGCCTTCTTGGAGCGCAGGGCAACCTTGGACGGCACTGTTCAGAAGCACGTTGAGCTCGCCGCCAACGCCGCTGCTCCTCACACGTCGGTTGGTGACCCGGCGCACTAGGGCGTGAGGATGTCGTTGAACATTGATGGATCCGTATGTATTTTTATCTTTCCGTCAAATCCATGTAGTAGTATATGATACTATAGTAATTATCTTGTCGGGTGGCTGAGAAAACATGAGGGAGAAGAGATGGCTGTTGCACGGACTCCAAGAAAATTGGTGTCGGATGGGACTCGTGTGGGTGGCGTGTGCCGTACTGCTAGATGTGTACGTAGAACAAATTTCCTGTAGTCCGTGCTCAGCCCTCCTCTATCTCTCTTCTCAGCCAGCCAGCGGACGCGCGGAGCCCATCGTCTGTTTGCTCACATGCGACCCCACATGTCAGTGAAAACGCAAGAGGACCCACTAAACCTGCACATCTTTCACCTCAACGTGCTGGTGATGAAAAACAAATCCAATAAAGATCTTCAGTGGCCGCTTTTGGAGTTACTGAAGAGTAGTAAGATTCTATTTACAGTTTAACCCAAGATGCACATCTCATGGCTTCAACTACCACTCTATTTTCTTTCATGACACGACCTGGATGCTGGATGTCCCACGTGTCGGCAAAAGGAGGAAGAACCCGACCAAATCTTCAGTTCTACTATCGGATGAGATTAGTGCACTTGTTGATACTCCTACTAGAATAGAGGCTAGACATGAGACTAGATGTGAGGAAGCAACATCTACTTCTTTACACTCGAAGAAGAAAGAAGCACGCAAGATCGAGCCTTCGTAGATCAACAATGAATGCATCGAGAAGGCACTAATCCAACTTACAGGAGTAGTAAAATGTATTCTTGTGCTTCTTGTTTTCTTTGGTCTTGCTTTTCTAGTCAAAATTATCGTTGGAGTTCATGCAAAACGGAGGTCCGTTTGGGGTCTGATACGCCTCCAACGTATCTATAATTTTTGATTGCTCCATGCTATATTATCTACTGTTTTGGGCAATATTGGGCTTTATTTTCCACTTTTATATTACTTTTGGGACTAACCTATTAACCGGAAGCCCAGCCCAGATTTGCTGTTTTATGCCTATTTCAGTGTTTCGAAGAAAAGGAATATCAAACGGAGTCAAAACGGAACGAAATCAACTGGAGAAGTTATTTTTGGAAGGAAACACACCCGATGGACTTGGACCCCACGTCAGGGGAGACACGAGGTGCTCACGAGGGTGGTGCCCCCCATAGGGAGCGCCCCCTATCTCGTGGGGCCCCCGTGGCTCCTCCGATGTCCTCCCTGCACCCATATATACCCACGTGACCTAAAACTTCCAGAATGCAACATAGATCAGGAGTTTCGCCGCCAGAAGGCTCCGTAGCCACCAAAAACCAATCTAGACCCATTCCGGCACCCTGCTGGAGGGGGCAATCCTTCTTCGGTGGCCATCTTCATCATCCCGGTGCTCTCCATGACGAGGAGGGAGTAGTTCTCCCTCGGGGCTGAGGGTATGTACCAGTAGCTATGTGTTTGATCTCTCTCTCTCTCTTGTGTTCTTGAGATGATACGATCTTGATGTATCGCGAGCTTTGCTATTATATTTGGATCCTATGATGTTTCTTCCCCCCTCTTCTCTCTTGTAATGAATCAAGTTTCCCCTTTGAAGTAATCTTATCAGATTGAGTCTTTAAAGATTTGAGAACACTTGATGTATGTCTTGCCGTGGATATCCGTGGTGACAATGGGATACCGCGTGCCACTTGATGTATGTTTTGGTGACCAACTTGCGGGTTCATGAGCCTATGCATAGGGGTTGGCACATGTTTTCGTCGTGATTCTCTGCTAGAAACTTTGGGGCACTCTTTGAGGTCCTTTGTGTTGGTTGAATAGATGAATATGAGATTGTGTGATGCATATCGTATAATCATACCCACGGATACTTGAGGTGACATTGGAGTATCTAGGTGACATTAGGGTTTTGGTTGATTTGTGTCTTAAGGTTTTATTCTAGTACGAACTCTAGGGCTGTTTGTGACACTTATAGGAATAGCCCAACGGATTGATTGGAAAGAATAACTTTGAGGTGGTTTCATACCCTACCATAATATCTTCGTTCGTTCTCCGCTATTAGTGACTTTGGAGTGACTCTTTGTTGCATGTTGAGGGATAGTTATGTGATCCAATTATGTTAGTATTGTTGAGGGAACTTACACTAGCGAAAGTATGAACCCTAGGCCTTGTTTCAACACATTGCAGTACCGTTTACGCTCACTTTTATCACTTGCTACCTTGCTGTTTTTATTATTTCAGATTACAAAAACTATTATCTACTATCCATATACCACTTGTATCACCATCTCTTCGCCGAACTAGTGCACCTATACAATTTACCATTGTATTGGGTGTGTTGGGGACACAAGAGAATCTTTGTTATTTGGTTGCAGGGTTGCTTGAGAGAGACCATCTTCATCCTACGCCTCCTACGGATTGATAAACCTTAGGTCATCCACTTGAGGGAAATTTGCTACTGTCCTACAAACCTCTGCACTTGGAGGCCCAACAACGTCTACAAGTATAAGGTTGTGTAGTAGACATCAAGCTCTTTTTTGGCGCCGTTGCCAGGGAGGTGAGTGCTTGAAGGTATATCTTTAGATCTTGCAATCGAGTCTTTTAGTTTCTTGTTTTATCACTAGTTTAGTTTATAAAAGAAAACTATAAAAAAATGGAATTGAGTTTGTCTCATACGCTTCACCTTTTTAATATCTTTCGTAAGTATGATGGAAAGGAAAATTGTGCTCAAATGCTAGAAGAAGAATTACATAGAATGCTTGGCATAAAATATGTGAATGATGAGCATGATTGTTGTGTTGTTAATATGAACTCCTTGAATATCCATGATGCTAATGATATGCAAAGCCACAAGCTTGGGGAAGCTATGTTTGATGAAGATGATATTTTTTGTCCCCCAAGCTTTGATGAGCAAATTTATTATGATGAAATCATGCATCCTATTTATGATTATTATATTGATGAAAGTGGATTTGGAGAGGTCATGACTTTATTTTGTGACGAATCCACTATTTTGAAAGAGGTTCCAATTGATTATGAGAACAAAGTTGCTATCTATGATGATTATTGTGGTGACTTGTATGCTATAAAGAATAATGATATCCATGAAAATTGTCATCATGATTTTAGTTTTCAATTGAATTATGCCTCACAAAATTATTTTGTTGAGCTTGCTCCCACTACTATTCATGAGAAGAAATTTGCTTGTGTGGAGAGTAGTAAATTTTCTATGTTTGTAGATCATGAAAAGAATGCTTTAGGTGCTGGTTATATTGTTGAATTCATTCATGATGCTACTGAAAATTATTATGAGGGATGAATATATGCTTGTAGGAATTGCAATAATATCAAGTTTCCTCTCTATGTGCTTAAAATTTTGAAGTTATGCTTGTTTTACCTTCCTATGCAAGTTGATCCTTGTTCCCAAAAGTTGTTTGCTCACAAAATCCCTGTGCATAGGAAGCATGTTAGACTTAAATGTTCTAGTCATATTCTTCAAGATGCTCTCTTTATGTTACAATTCTTATCTTTTATGTGAGCATCGTTGAAATCATCGTGCCTAGCTAGGGGCGTTAAACGATAGCGCTTGTTGGGAGGCAACCCAATTTTATTTTAGCTCCTTGCTTTTTGTTCCTGTTTAATAATAAATAATCCATCTAGACTCTGTTTAAATGTGGTTTTATGTGTTTAATTAGTGTTTGTGCCAATTAGAACCTTTGGGAAGACTTGAGAGAAGTCTTGTTGATCATGCTGTAAAAAACAGAAACTTTAGTGCTCACGAGAACTGCTGCCATTTTTATTTGGAGAGTGCTATTTTAGTTAACTATTTTTGCAGATGATTAAAAGATAAATTCCTCAGGTCCAGAAATTTATTTGAGAATTTTATGAGTTCCGGAAGTATACGTTTGATCCAGATTACTACAGACTATTCTGTTTTTGACAAATTCTGTTTTTCATGTGTTGTTTGCTTATTTTGATGAATCTATGGCTAGTAAAATAGTTTATAAACCATAGAGAAGTTGGAATACAGTATATATAACACCAATATAAATAAAGAATGAGTTCATTATAGTACCTTGAAGTAGTGTTTTGTTTTCTTTCGCTAACGGAGCTTACGAGTTTTCTACTTTAAGTTTTGTGTTGTGAAGTTTTCAAGTTTTGGGTAAGGATTCGATTGACTTTAGAATAAGGAGTGGCAAGAGCCTAAGCTTGGGGATGACAAAGTCACCCCAAGGTAATATTCAAGGATACCCAAGAGCCTAATCTTGGGGATGCCCCGGAAGGCATCCCCTGTTTCGTCTTCATTCATCGGTAACTTTACTTGGAGCTTTATTTTTATTCGTCACATGATATGTGTTTTGCTTGGAGCGTCAATTTATTTTGTTAGGATTTGCTTTCTGTTATTTATAATAATTTTTTGCATCTTTTATTCCAATAAAAGTGGCATTGATAGCCTTTACTATGCCTATGTTACAAGTATACATGTTGCTGTTCGAAAACAGAAAGTTTACCGCAGTTGCAATAATTCCCTAGAAAAGTCAGAATGTGATAAAATGTTGAAACCTTTTGCATATTAATCTCTGATAAATTTACTACAGTGTTAATTTTATTTCATAATTTTTGGAGTTAGGGAAGTATGGATGCTGCAGCATTCTTTACAGACTATCCTGTTTAGGCAGATTGCTGTTATGTTTGCACTGTTTGCATATGTTTGCTTCTTTAATGATTCTATTTGAGGATAGGACTATTAAATATGCAGGAGCATTTAGTATTCAATGTTGAATAATAATTTTAGTGATTTGCTACAGTAGAGTATGATAAGGTTTTGCAATGGTTTATACTAACTTATCTCACGAGTCCTTGTTGAGTTTTGTGTGGATGAAGCTTTTGAGATTTAGGGAGACCTTGATATGAGAGGAATTAAGGAGACACAAAAGCTCAAGCTTGGGTATGCCCAAGGCATCCCAAGATAATATTTCAAGAAGTCTCAAGCATCTAAGCTTGGGGATGCCCCGGTTGGCATCCCACCTTTCTTCTTCAACAATTATCGGTTAGTATCGGTTGATCCTAAGTTTTTGCTTCTTCACATGATGTTTGCCATTTTTAGATGTCATTTTATTTTGCTTTGCTTTCTGTTTGACTAAAATACCAAGATCTGAAATTATTAAATGTTAGAGAGTCTTCACATAGTTGCATAATTATTCAACTACTCATTGATCTTCACTTATATCCTTCGGAGTAGTTTGTCATTCGCTCTAGTGCTTCACTTATATCTTTTAGAGCATGGTGATAGTTTTATTTTGAAGAAATAGATGAACTATCATGCTTCACTTATATTATTTTTAGAGTCTTAAATAGCATGGTAATTTGCTTAAAATCCTAATATGCTAGGTATTCAAGAATAATAAAATTCTCTTATGAGTGTGTTGAATACTATGAGAAGTTTGATACTTGATAATTGTTTTGAGATATGGAGATGGTGATATTAGAGTCATGCTAGTTGAGTGGTTATGAATTTGAGAAATACTTGTGTTGAAGTTTGTGATTCCTGTAGCATGCACGTATGGTGAACCGTTATGTAACAAAGTCGGAGCATGATTTATTTATTGATTGTCTTTCTTATGAGTGGCGGACGGGGACGAGCGATGGTCTTTTCCTACCAATCTATCCCCCTAGGAGCATGCGCATAGTACTTTGTTTCGATAACTAATAGATTTTTGCAATAAGTATGTGAGTTCTTTATGACTAATGTTGAGTCCATGGATTATACGCACTCTCACCCTTCCACCATTGCTAGCCTCTCTAGTACCGCGCAACTTTCGCCGGTACCATAAACCCACCATATACCTTCCTCAAAACAGCCACCATACCTACCTATTATGGCATTTCCATAGCCATTCCGAGATATATTGCCATGCAACTTTCCACCGTTCCGGTTATTATGACACACTCCATCATTGTCATATTGCTTAGCATGATCATGTAGTTGACATAGTATTTGTGGCAAAGCCACCATTCATAATTTTTTCCATACTTGTCACTCTTGATTCATTGCATATCCCGGTACACCGCTGGAGGCATTCATATAGAGTCATACTTTGTTCTAGTATCGAGTTGTATCATTGAGTTGTAAATAAATAGATATGCGATGATCATCATTCAATAGAGCATTGTCCCAAAAAAAGAGAAAGGCCAAAAAAAGAAAAGCCAAAAAAAGAAAGGACAAAAAAAAAGAAAGGACAAAAAAAAAGAAAGGCCAAATAAAAAAATAAATAAAAAGGGGCAATGCTATTATCCTTTTTTCCACACTTGTGCTTCAAAGTAGCACCATGATATAGCAAGTCTCATATATTGTGCTTCAAAGTAGCACCATGTTCTTCATATAGAGAGTCTCATATGTTGTCACTTTCATAAACTAGTGGGAATCTTTCATTATAGAACTTGGCTTGTATATTCCAAAGATGGGCTTCCTCAAAATGCCCTAGGTCTTCGTGAGCAAGCAAGTTAGATGCACACCCACTAGTTTCTTTTGTTGAGCTTTCATACATTTATAACTCTAGTGCATCCGTTGCATGGCAATCCCTACTCACTCACATTGATATCTATTGATGGGCATCTCCATAGCCCGTTGATACGCCTAGTTGATGTGAGACTATCTTCCCCCTTTTTGTCTTCTCTACAACCACCACTCTATTCCACCTATAGTGCTATATCCATGGCTCACGCTCATGTATTGCGTGAAGATTGAAAAAGTTTGAGAACATCAAAAGTATGGAACAATTGCTTAGCTTGTCATCGGGGTTGTGCATGATTTAAATACTTTGTGTGGTGAAGATGGAGCATAGCCAGACTATATGATTTTATAGGGATAGCTTTCTTTGGCCATGATATTTTGAGAAGACATAATTGCTTAGTTGGTATGCTTGAAGTATTATTATTTTCTATGTCAATATTAAACTTTTGTCTTGAATCTTTCGGATCTGAATATTCATATCACAAGTAAGAAGAATTACATTGAAATTATGCCAACTAGCATTCCACATCAAAAATTATCTTTTTTATCATTTACCTACTCGAGGACGAGCAGGAATTAAGCTTGGGGATGCTTGATACGTCTCCAACGTATCTATAATTTTTGATTGCTCCATGCTATATTATCTACTGTTTTGGGCAATATTGGGCTTTATTTTCCACTTTTATATTACTTCTGGGACTAACCTATTAACCGGAGGCCCAGCCCAGATTTGCTGTTTTATGCCTATTTCAGTGTTTCGAAGAAAATGAATATCAGACGGAGTCGAAACGGAACGAAATCAACTAGAGAAGTTATTTTTGGAAGGAAACACACCTGATGGACTTGGACCCCACGTTAGGGGAGACACGAGGTGCTCACGAGGGTGGGGGGCGCCCCGCCCCCTAGGGCGTGCCCTTGTCTCGTGGGGCCCCCGTGGTTCCTCCGACGTCCTCCCTGCACCCATATATACCCACGTGACCTAAAACTTCCAGAACGCAGCATAGATCGGGAGTTCCGCCGCCAGAAGGCTCCGTACGCACCAAAAACCAATCTAGACCCGTTCCGGCACCCTGCTGGAGGGGGCAATCCTTCTCCGGTGGCCATCTTCATCATCCCGGTGCTCTCCATGACGAGGAGGGAGTAGTTCTCCCTCTGGACTGAGGGTATGTACCAGTAGCTATGTGTTTAATCTCTCTCTCTCGTGTTCTTGAGATGATACAATCTTGATGTATCACGAGCTTTGCTATTATATTTGGATCCTATGATGTTTCTTCCCCCCTCTTCTCTCTGTAATGAATCGAGTTTCCTCTTTGAAGTAATCTTATCGGATTGAGTCTTTAAAGATTTGAGAACACTTGATGTATGTCTTGCCGTGGATATCTGTGGTGACAATGGGATACCGCGTGCCACTTGATGTATATTTTGGTGACCAACTTGCGGGTTCATGAACCTAAGCATAGGGGTTAGCACACGTTTTCGTCGTGATTCTCCGGTAGAAATTTTGGGGCACTCTTTGAGGTCCTTTGTGTTGGTTGAATAGATGAATGTGAGATTGTGTGATGCATATCGTATAATCATACCCACAGATACTTGAGGTGACATTGGAGTATCTAGGTGACATTAGGGTTTTGGTTGATTTGTGTCTTAAGGTGTTATTCTAGTACGGACTTTAGGGCTGTTTGTGACACTTATAGGAATAGCCCAACGGATTGATTGGAAAGAATAACTTTGAGGTGGTTTCGTACCCTACCATAATCTCTTCGTTCGTTCTCCGCTATTAGTGACTTTGGAGTGACTCTTTGTTGCATGTTGAGGGATAGTTATGTGATCCAATTATGTTAGTATTGTTGAGGGAACTTACACTAGCGAAAGTATGAACCCTAGGCCTTGTTTCAACACATTGCAATACTGTTTGCGCTCACTTTTATCACTTGCTACCTTGCTGTTTTTATTATTTCAGATTACAAAAACTATTATCTACTATCCATATACCACTTGTATCACCATCTCTTCGCCGAACTAGTGCACCTATACAATTTACCATTGTATTGGGTGTGTTGGGGACACAAGAGACTCTTTGTTATTTGGTTGCAGGGTTGCTTGAGAGAGACCATCTTCATCCTACGCCTCCTACGGATTGATAAACCTTAGGTCATCCACTTGAGGGAAATTTGCTACTGTCCTACAAACCTCTGCACTTGGAGGCCCAACAACGTCTACAAGAAGAAGGTTGTGTAGTAGACATCAGGGTCGTGCGTTGGAGTTGGCCTTACAAGTGGGACCGCAGTTAAGGAAACCGACTATCGGCAAACCCCCACCTCGCCCACCGCGTGATGGTTGAAGTTAGGCTGGTCATAGTGGGAGTAACTTAGCAAGTAACATAGCGCATTTCAAGACAAGTTTTCTTATGTGGCATATAGTTAATGAGGAGAGAAATGTTTGGAGTAACATAATATGTTACTATAACATAACGCAAACCAAAGCAAAATGAGTCTATAATGTAATAAATCCAATCATCTATGATACTACTTGTATGTTACTTTGCACTATGAAGGTAGTAACAAAGACTAGTGTCATATGCATGACACTAGTCTAAGTTACTCCCCACTATAACCAGCCTTAGAGAAACGACGAGGTTGAAGAGATTGCTCTAGCACGGACTCCAAGAAATAATATGGTGTCAGATGGATGTCGTGGTGGTGGCGTGTGCCATACTCCTGGACGTGAATGCTTGTTCTGGCCAATGCCACCCTACTACTCCTACTACTTACTCCTACTAGTATATAGTATACTAGTATTGAGGATTCGAGGTGCTGGTTACGTACAATGAACACATTAACAAATGGCTATAGTAAAAACACCCGCCCGACGCGCGAAGCATGTGAAGCTAGTACAAATTTAGAGAAGCGACTCGAAAGCCATTCATAAATTTAGTAAGTTTATCAGAGACATATCATTTTATTTCATACAACAGGTCATCAACCCACATCGACAACGAGGATACATTATAAATACTAAAGTTTTCACCACACAACAAATAACAAGCCATGAAATGAACTTCAACTCAACCATTCCGCGGCGTTGGAAACGTTTGCTTTGAACCACAACTGATTCTCGGGGACGGGCCATCTGTTGTCGATCTGGAGACCAACGTAGGACCGATCATCCAGGCTGAAGCGGCCTACTATATCAGTACGAGGGTAGGGAACCACCCAAATGTCCGAGGTATAGACACAGTTGCTTCTCATAAATGTGTCAGCAGTAGTTGGATCGCCTTTCACCATCATCGGATAGTTTTGTCCAAGGAAGAGCGAGTTTTCTCCAAGACTATCAATTCTGTGCCAGGGAGAAGGAGTTGGCGCTAGCACACTAGTATCCATCTCGAATACCATGCAACGGGTGTTGGAATAGGTCCGGAGAGTGTGACCATGGGAGACACTTGCTTCCTTACCAGTAACATCATCAGTGGGTTGTATACACACAAGAAGAGGTGATCCATCGGAATTAGTTGCCAGGCGCCACAGAGTATATCGGCGCTGCTCGTCCTCATGCTCATGATCATCACCATCGTCATCTCCCCCTTGGTCATAAAATTTTTCAAGTATAGGTGGTGGGATGTTCACAGGACCTTGGAAACACAAGAAGAAGGTTAATTAGTAAAGGGAAACTTGCTAACCCGCATGCATGTGGATGAAACAATTATAATTACGGTGGAAGACAAACATACCGAATCTACTAGGATGCCATGCAAAAATAGTGCCACGAGTGGTGGCAGCAAACACAAGGCCCTCGTATTGAATTGCATCACAGTACTCATCCATGTACAGAAACTGATTTTTGAGCAATATCCATCGAGTCGAACCACGAAGGACGGCAACAAGCTTGTCGAAGATAGCAACAACTTGATAGTTGTTGTAATTCCAAGAGCGGTTGGGAACTCGACAAATTGCTATCTTCCATAGAAGACAGTCACCATGATCGTATTTGAACGTGCGTACATTACCGGTGTGCTCAACCTCTGGGCAGTGTGCTGAGATTTTTGGAAGTGGAACCCGGTGACGAGTGTACACATTCACAAGTTCCCACTCGCAGTTGGACCCAATGTAAACAACCCAATCTCCATTTGCGCCCGCCCAAGCCTTGCCCTCGAGCGATGGCATCTTAACATCATACGTATCATTATCAAGCGGCGTCAACTGGCACAGGGAGAGGCCTCCGTCGTGCCGGCGCCAGTCATCAGGGTCGCAGCAAAGAAGATAGGGGAGATCAAACCGCTCCTTGACTCTTGGGTTCTTTGTAATGATGTTATTAGTTGAGTCGAGAATGGGCTTGAACGATCCTGCCATGCTAGCCGAGGTGATGACGTCGCACCGATTAATGAGTTCCTCCACCACGTCATCTTTCAGATCGGGGCAAGAATAACGGGGTCATTTCCGGCCTGTTCCCTCCATGGAGAAGACGATCGAACAATGGCAGAAGAAAGGATGAAGGGCTGAAGGAAAATGGAGGAGGGAGAGGAAGAGCGTGCGACAGCAGTTCCAAATCGAGAGGGAAAGGCGAAGAGTCGGTGGACGGTTGCGAGTTTGCCACGGTTCACAAAGAGGCGCCCCGACCTACATGTCCGTTCGGAAATACTGGGCTGTGTAGGACACTCTGGCATGTCTATACAACCTTTTCTTTTATGTTTACCACAGACCAACCCAGTAGTTTTTTTTCTGAAAATGGCTAGCCCGGTTTTTTTTTGATTTGTCAAGTAAGTCGCTTTATCAGGCCTGCTGGGCTGCAAATCTTTCAAGACGATGAGAGCTTCATTCGGCTGGCCGAGAAAATGGCCTATCAGTAATGAGAAATGGGTTGTACATTTTTAAAACACATCAAACCGGCAATTATTTTCAAATATCTTTTTTTCATTTCGAGATTTTAAATTGCATTGATTTTTATGCGTGGACAATTTATTGGATTTTATATTGATATACATTTATTTTTAAAATCAGTCTGAATGTGACTCGAAATTTCGGGATTAAAAACAGTTCAGACCGCACCGACATATGCAAAATTTCGTATAATTTTTTAACCGTGGCCACAATATGGGCTGTAATGCTAACATAAAGAATATGGGTTGTAATGCTAACATAAAGAATTAGCGAATGAGCTGTAAATTATTTGAAATAAAGGCAGATAGGTTGTATGCTGTTTTCCACAGATTTGAGGCTTTCCACAGATGGCCTGTATACTGTTGGATGTCCATCCAACAGCCGTCATGCTTCTTCAATCTCTGCTCTTCCTGCTCCAGCCGCTCAAACAAGCGCCGGCGGGACTGCCTGCTCCCTCCTCCCCGCGGTTGGTTGTGCTGCCGCGCAGGCCTCACTGCCCCACCGTACTCCCATCGCTGGCCTAGCCATCCCTCTACTCACCCACACCTGCTGTTATTCTCTGGCGACGACAGACGAACCAGTAAACCCTCGTACATCGTACTCCCCTCCGTGTGGAAAACAAAAATAACGGCCGTGTCTTCCCTGCTTCCGTGTCGTTCCCTTCCTAGGCCTCGCCGTTGTCCACCGCCCTGGTGCTCTCGGCGTGGCGTGGACAGCGTGGTCAAAGACCGACATGCATCTGAAGTGGACTATACGTGAAGAGGCTGACAGCTGGGTCCATGGCCGCATGCAAGGAAATGCCTCCTTATTACGCGCAAAATAATGATTTCCTCCACCTGACATCTGGGACCCACCGAAACAGCCTCTGTCTTTCGTGAAAAAAACGTTATCGCCGCTGACAGCTCGGACCCACCAGCTATATCTTCGCACGCAAGGAAGTGCCTCCTTATTACGCACAAAAAAAATGAATACTCCCCCTGCTAGCTGGGACCCAGTGTAGTGGGCCTACTAAGTTGACGGGGACGAAGGGCTTTGTCAACTTAGTCAATATGCACGATTCTAGCTCGACTGACCGTACGATGTGCATCCGACGGCCGTAGTCAATATCCACTACCGCGTCTTCCTTGGCTCCGCGTCGTCCCCTTCCTAGGCCTCGCCGTCATCCACCGCCGTGGTGCTGTCGGCGCGGCGTGGTCAATGTGGTCAACGACCGAATTCCATCGGAAGAATACTGTACGTGGAGAGGTTGACAGCTGGGTCCACGGCAGCCGCAAGGAAGTGCCTCCTTATTACGCAGAAAATAATTATTCCTCCACCTCACAGCAGGGACCCACTGGACGCCCACCAGTATATCGCGAAAAAAACGTTTGCCAGTGACTGCTGGGACCCACCCGACGGGCCACCGTATTTTGCGAAAAAAAACGTTCCCCCTGCTGTAGCTCGGACCCACCAGAAGTGCCTCCTTATTACGCATAAAAAAATGAATACCCACTGCTAGCTGGGACCCACCTTAGTGGCAGGCTGGCTTGTGGGCCTACTAAATTGATGGGGACAGAGGGCTTTGTCAACTTAGTCAATATGCACGATTCTAGCTCCAGTGACCGTACGATGTCCATCCAACGGCCGTAGTGCTTCTTCAACCTCTGGTCTTCTTGCTCCAGCCACCCAAACCAGCGTCGGTTGTGCCTCGTGCTCCTGCCTCCCGTGGCCAGCTGCGATGCGGCGGAGGCCTCACGCCCCCTACTACTCCCACCGCTGGCCAGGCCATCCCTCTACTCACCCACACCCCCTGTTTCTGCGGCGACGGTAGCCTCACACCGCAGCGAACCAGTGAACCCTCGTACTCCTCTACGCGTGGGCATCCACTTCCGCGTCTTCCCCGGCTCCGCGTCGTCCCCTTCTTGCAATACGAGTTATGGCAATACTCCCGAACTCCCGCCCCAGTACTGGGTGGCGTCGAGTTTATCTCACCAACAACTGCATAAAAGAGATTTTCGATGTCGGCGAACTCAGGTATTCCAGAACTGCAACGATAAAATTGTGACGACAACACCTCGGAGCTCAACTCCCCGGGACACTGCCACAACTCCTAAATGACAGGAGGCACCAAGAACAATGTTCTCGTCACAAAACCATCGGAACGAGTCCAAGATACCCGCGTGATCCTAATTTTTTTGTGAAATTTGAGAAGAGAATAGTCAAAACTCTACGCCATGATGCCTCACCAGAGTGACAAAGGGACTGAGGAGTAAAAAGAATCCTACTCTCCGATATATATAATCCTAAATAACTCAAAACATTTTTCTAGACTCAACAACGCCAGCGATTCGATCAAGCAGGGGGCTCCTAAGTCGGGGAAGGCTCTGATTACCAACTTGTAACGCCCTCGATGTGGCTATATCTCCCACCTGTCAAAGCACGACTTAGAGACATAACCGCATTGAAAGCAATGTCGCAAGTGAGGTAATATTCACACAACCCATGGAATACATAAGGGAAAGAGAAACATAGTTGGCTTACAATCGCCACTTCACACAATTACATGAATAAAGTACATCATCCAGATACACACAAGGTCCAACTACGGAACCCAAAATGAAAGAAGACTACCCCAAAAGCTACACAGATCCCTGATCGGCCCCAACTGGGCTCCACTACTGATCAACTAGAAGGAATCAACACCAAGGACAAGATCTTCATCGAGCTCCTCCTTGAGCTTAGTTGCGTCACCTGTATGGTTTCATCGGCACCTGCAAACTGGTTTTGGAAGTATCTGTGAGTCATGGGGACTCAGCAATCTCACACCCTCGTGATCAAGACTATTTAAGCTTATAGGTAGGGTAAGGGTATGAAGTGGAGCTGCAGCAAGCGACTAGCATATCTGGTGGCTAACATATACGCAAAAGAGAGCGAGAAGAGAAGGCAAAAGCACGGTCGAACAACTATGATCAAGAAGTGATCCTAGAACAACCTACGTCAAGCATTACTCCAACACCGTGTTCATTTCCCGGACTCCGCCGGAAAGAGACCGTCATGGTTACACACGCGGTTGATGTATTTTAATTAAGGTCAACTTCAGGTTTTCTACAACCGGACATTAACAAATTCCCATCTGCCTATAACCGCGGGCATGACTTTCGAAAGTTCAAATCCCTGCAGGGGTGTCCCAACTTAGCCCATCACAAGCTCTCACGGTCAACGAAGGATATTCCTTCTCCCAAGACAATCCGATCAGACTCGTCATCCCGGTTACAAGACATCCTCGACAATGGTAAAACAAGTCCAGCAAAGCCGCCCGAATGTGCCGATAAATCCTAATAGGAGCTGCACATATCTCGTTCTCAAGGCACACTCAGATGAGACATCCTACGAGTAAAACCAACCCTCAAGTTGACCCAAGGTGGCCCCGCAGTCTAATCGGTTCGGACCAACACTTTGAGAAGCACTGGCACGGGGGGGGGGTTAAAATAAGATGACCCTCGAGAGAGCGACTCCCAAGGGTAAAGTAGGTGGTGGTGAGGCAAATGGTAAAACCAAGGTTGGGCCTTGCTGGAGGAGTTTTATTCAAAGCGAATTGTCAAGGGGTTCCCATTATAACCCAACCGTGTAAGGAACACAAAATTCGGGAACATAACACCGATATGACGGAAACTAGGGCGGCAAGAGTGGAACAAAACACCAGGCATAAGGCCAAGCCTTCCACCCTTTACCAAGTATATAGATGCATTAATATAACAAGAGATATTGTGATATCCCAGCAAAATAACCATGTTCCAAACATGGAACAAGCTCCAATCTTCACCTGCAAGTAACAACGCTATAAGAGGGGCTGAGCAAACCGGTAACATAGCCAAACAATGGTTTGCTATGACAAGGTGGGTTAGAGGTTTGACATGGAAATATGGGAGACATGATAAGCAAGTGGTAGGTATCGTAGTATAGGCATAGCAAAAGAGCGAGCATCTAGCAAGCAAAGATAGAAGTGATTTCGAGGGTATGGTCATCTTGCCTGAAATCCCGCAAGGAAGAAGAATGAGTCCATGAAAAAGACAAACAGACGTAGTCGAACGGATCCTCACAAATGCATCGTTATCGGAACTAACTCGAAGAAGCAACACCGGAAAGAAGCAAACAACATAGTAAACAACCACCACATAAGCATGGCACGATGCACAACCAAGTATGCTGCATGTCCGGTTTAATATGCATGGCATGGCAAAGTGCACAAGCAATCCTACAAATTAAGTGGAGCTCAATATGCAATGGAGTTGCATATTGAAGAAAACACCACATGACTTATTTAGTTCTTTCCGGGTTATGTACTCAACAATATTAAAGGTTGGTTAACATGACAAGAGGTGAAACATGAGTAAACTACACAATCTAAGCAATTTAAATGGGGCCGAATATAACAAACAACGAATCCGGTAAATCCCCACATGCATTAGTAATTTGGTGCAACAACAATTTAAGCCATCTTAATGTTGTTAACATGATGCGGATGACATGCTCAAGTTTTATGCAATTTTAAGAAAAATTGACAAGAACATATTAAGGAGCATTTGTCATCGTGGCGGAAATGAAAAGGGGAGCCACGACAACGATAACGAAACGGTGCCATGGCAACATCCCGGTTTCCGGTAACTCGATTGAGATGCCGGTGCCAAAGGAAAAGTGACGGGGGCGTGCAAAAGATGGTGGGGTGATCCCGGTTACCGGGTTCCCACGAGTCAACGATAGCATGGCAACGAGGAGGAACCACTAACGTTCACGGGCGAAAACAACAACTAAACATGCATCTCATACATCACACATGCATTCATTCACGGGCGGTTGTCTCGGGGCTATACCTTTGAAGTGTGCGTTATTGGAGGGGTTCAAGTTCGATGCGGTGTAGGGGAAGTAGACGTTCTCGAGACGTTCGGTAGTGGAAGTAGGGGTACATGACGATGGTAGAGGAAGTAGTTGTTCACGTGATGGTAGTTGAACTTGATGATACCATTACACGGGTCTTCGGCAACGGTAGTGGTACCCATTTTGTAGCCGTGCACATTCCGTAGATGTTCGAGGTCACGGCGAGGATCTTGACGTCCACAGAGTATACGAGGGATGACGGTAGTGGTAGTCAGGTCGTCGGCGACGGTAGTTGTTCTATTCATCGGGCATCAAGGTACTTGCCGAGGTACTTGCCATTCTTAGCGGTTCCGAAAACGGCGGTAGATGAACAAGACGTGTCGTCGTGGTACTTGGCAAAAATCTCAAAGAAGATGCCTGACGGTCCCGGTTACAGGTCTTGGCGTCTCTCATGCTGACCCAAAACATTGCAAAACCAAAGAGCCCCTGGCCGGAAGCAGACAAGTGGCTAGGCTGGAGGCAGCAAGCGCGGGCACAGGACATGGAAAAACATATGATCACTCCTCTCTATCCACCCTGGAAGTACAAAGATGTACCAGGACCTCAAGCAGGCGTATTGGTGGACTCGAATGAAGCGTGAGATTGCTCAGTTTGTGAATGAATGTGATATCTGCAGAAGAGTGAAGGTAGAACACCAACGACCAGCTAGTCTCCTCCAACCCCATTCCAGAATGGAAGTTTGACCACATTGAGATGGACTTCGTGACGGGATTTCCAAAGTCTAAGCGTGGCAATGATGCTATATTCGTTGTCATCGACAAACTCACTAAAGTGGCTCATTTCCTTCCAATCAAAGAATCCATCACAGCAGCTCAATTGGTGGAGCTTTATAGCTCTCGGATTGTCTCTCTGCATGGTATTCCACAGTTGATTTCTTCAGATCATGGCAGCATCTTCACCTCGAAGTTTTGGGATTCTTTTTAGAAGGCCATGGGCACCAACATCTGTTTCAGCACAACTTTTCATCCTCAAACTAGTGGCCAAGTCGAGCATGTCAATCAGATTCTTGAAGATATGCTCAGGGCTTGCGTTATCTCTTTCGGTATGAAGTGGGAAGATTGTCTTCCATATGCAGAGTTCTCCTACAACAACAACTTTCAAGCGAGTTCGGGCAAGGCCCCATTTGAAATTCTCTATGGTAGGAAGTGTGGTACTCCTCTTAACTGGTCAGAGACTGGTGAACGTCAAGTTCTTGGAAATGACTTGATCACAGAGGCAGAAGAGATGTGCAAAGCCATTCGTGATAACCTCAAAGCAGCGCAATCGCGCCAGAAGAGCTACTATGATAGTAAGCATCATGATTTGGCTTTCGAGATCGGAGACCATGTTTACCTCCGCGTCTCTCCAATGAAAGGTACTTGTTGCTTCGGTATCAAAGGGAAGCTTACCCCTAGATACGTGGGTCCTTTCAAGATCTTCAGCAAGAGAGGCGATCTCGCCTATCAACTCGAGCTTCCTTCCAACTTTGCAAATGTGCACGACGTGTTCCATGTCTCTCAGCTCCGCAAGTGCTTCAAGACCCCTGACTGTACCGTCAACTTCGAAGACATTGATCTCCAAGAAGACCTTTCTTATCATGAGCACCCAGTTGCTATTCTTGAAGAAACTGAGCGCAAGACTCACAACAAGTCAATCAAATTCCTCAAAGTCAAGTGGTCACACCATTCCGACCGCGAAGCTACCTGGGAACGCGAGGATCACCTCCGTTCTAAGTGCCCAGAGTTTTCCAGTCTTAGATCTCGGGACGAGATCCTTTTGTAGTGGTGGAGTGTTGTAACACCCCGGATGTAATTTATCTTATCTGTACTCCAACTCTTGCCGTTTTCGGCACTAAGTTATTTCATTTCGTCATTGTTGGGTTTTTGTCTCCGTGTGTTGTTGTCTTTGTCATGCATCTCATATCATGTCATCATGTGCATTGCATTCGCATACATGTTATTCTCATGCATCCGAGCATTTTCCCCGTTGTCCGTTTTGCATTCCGACGCTCCTATGTCCTCCGGTGGTCCTTTCTACCTCTTTTCGTGTGTGGGGGTTAAACATTTCCGGATTGGACCGAGACTTGCCATGCGGCCTTGGTTTACTACCGGTAGACCGCCTGTCAAGTTTTGTGTCATTTGGACTTCGTTTGATACTCCAACGGTTAACTGAGGGACCAAAAAGGCCTCGTGTGTGTTTCAGCCCAACACCCTTCCATTTTGGCCCAAAACCCACCTAAACCTCTTCTATCGTCTAGAGCGTACGATCACGATCGCGTGGCCGAAAACCGCACTCCATTTGGAGCTTCCTAGCTCCCTCTACCTCTATAAATAGACCGTTCCCGAAAATTTCGGATCTTCCCCTACCCTAAACCCTAATTTTCCCTCCTCCACGCACCGGACGTGTCCGACCCGCGCCGGACGATGTCCGCACCACCGCCGCCCAACCATGCGCCGCCAAGTGTCACCGCCGCCGGCCCGGAGGAGCCCGATTCGGGCCCTCCCGAGCCCATCGCGCCGCCCGCGCCCGTCTGCCTCCTTGCCCGCGGGACCGCGCCGCCCGCGCCGGCCTTCCGCTCGCCGCCGACACCCTTCACCGCCCCGCCGCCATTGCCGCCGTCCAGCCGCGCGCCCCGGCGCCGCCCCAGTCCGCCGCCTCGCCGCTTCCTCGAACGCCACGCGCCGCCCCTCGTCTCTCCGGCCGCCGCACGCCCCGCCTTCCTCCTTCACGCCGGCGACCCCATATCCGGCGACCTCGTCAAGTCCGGCAGCCTCCCTCAAGTCCGGCGACGAGTTACTGTTCCGGCGATCTCCTCGGGAAGCGTGCAGATCTGGATCTGAGATCCGCGGTTGACTTTCCCCCCTCCAAAACCCTAATTATTTGCAATCTTTGACATGCCATAACTCTGCATCCGTAGCTCCTATTCATTTCATCTCATTGCATCATTTTCATTTGAGCTCATCTTGATGCCCGAAATGCTGTTGGAAGAGGGCTATGTGATGAATTTGTCAGATCTGTTTCAGCAAGTGGCTTTTTGTCATTTTTGCCATGATTAATGTGTGCATGCTATGATTCTGAGCTCTACATGTGTTTTGTTACATGCCATGCCATCTTTACAGAGGTTCTTGCCATGTATTTTTGTGATATTTGTGGTGACTAGCACAAGCTTGCAAAGTAGCGTAATCGTTGATGCTGATTTCAGGGACTTAGAATTTCACTAAGTCCTTGTTCTGTATTTGTTGTTATGCCATATGTTCATGTTGTTTCCTAGTGATCCGTGCCTCTTTTGAGAATGATCATTAAGGATGTTTTGTTAACATTGTGGTGCTCTATCCATCCATATCTTTGTTTGCATTTATGGAGCAACCTAACTTGAGTCAATCGAGCTCTACTTTTGCTATAAAGTGAATCCTGACAGATTGTTGACATGTTTAGCGATTTTGCCGAGGATGTTGCTATTGATCCGTGCATGCTATGTTGTTGTTCTTGCCATGTCTGGCTCCTATGCCATGTCTTCTTGATGGGTGTATGCTTAGTTTGTCATGCAATGCTCTGTAGTGAGTGCATCGAGCTCGTAAACATGCCTACTCGTTAACTGTTTTGCATGCTCCAGTTTTTCACTAAGTCTGAATCTGTTTATGTTTTTGCCATGTTCACATGCTTGCAATTATATTTTCTGATCCCTTTTGGCTCAAGGTCACTAAGGGACTTTTGTTAAGTGCTTTGAGTAGGTTCATGCCATGCCTTGCCTTGCCATGTTAAGTTCCTCTAGCTTGTAGTTTTCATGCTCTAAAGTGCGCTTCCTGATGATAAATTCCAGACTTGTGTTAATTTCACTAAGTCTGAAACCTGTTATCATTTGCACTTTTGCCATGCTTGTTTGAACCTGTTAATGAATGAACTAGCCATAGCTCAGTGTTCATATGTTGTCAAGCATCATGAGTGGATCCCTGCCATGTATTTTGTTGTCATGTTTGAGTGCTGTAGCATATTTATCTTGATGCATTTAGTTGGTCACTTGCTGATTATCGTAGACCGGTGCTATATTTGTTTTGCTTGCCATTTCCAAACCGTGCATCCGATTTCGGTGATCTTATTATCGATTTCAACCGAAATCACCTCACCTTTCCAGTGGCACTCTTGGATTTCCAAGTTGAGGCCAGGTTCTATCATTCCTTGTCAAATCTTACATATGCATCACATACCGCATCCCGCATATCATATCATGTTTGCATCATGTTGTTTGAGCATTGCACGTGGTTGATTGTGTTCCGTTTGCTTGTTGTTCTTGTTTGGGTAGAGCCGGGAGACGAGTTAAGAGGAGCCCGTTGAGTTCGCTTACGAGGATCAAGTCAACTCTGACAACTTTGCAGGCAAGATGACCATACCCTCAAAATCACTTCTATCTTTGCTTGCTAGATGCTCGCTCTTTTGCTATGCCTATGATACGATACCTACCACTTGCTTTTCATGCCTCCCAAATTGCCATGTCAAACCTCTAACCCACCATGTTCTAGCAAACCGTTGTTTGGCTATGTTACTGCTTTGCTCAGCCCCTCTTATAGCGTTGCTAGTTGCAGGTGAAGATTGGAGATCGTTCCTTGTTGGAACATTGTTCATTGTTGGGATATCACCATATTATCTTGTTTATCTTAATGCACCTATATACTTGGTAAAGGGTGGAAGACTCGGCCTTTTGCCTAGTGTTTTGTTCCACCCTTGCCGCCCTAGTTTCCGTCATATCGGTGTTATGTTCCCGGATTTTGCGTTCCTTACACGGTTGGGTTATAATGGGAACCCCTTGACAGTTCGTCTTGAATAAAACTCCTCTAGCAATGCCCAACCTTGGTTTTACCATTTGCCACCTAGCCCCCTTTTCCCTTGGGTTTCCGGAGCCCTAGGGTCATCTTTATTTAAACCCCTCTGGGTCAGTGATCCTCTGAGTGTTGGTCCACCTCGTCAGCCGCCGGTGGCCACCAGGGGCAACTCTGGGCTGGCCTACCGGAAGTTTGGACAATCTGAGTGAGCCCTGAGAACGAGATATGTGCAGCTCCTATCGGGATTTGTCGGCACATTCGGGCGGTGTTGCTGGACTTGTTTTACCATTGTCGAGGATGTCTTGTAACCGGGATGCCGAGTCTGATCGGTTTGTCTTGGGAGAAGGAATATCCTTCGTTGACCGTGAGAGCTTGTGATGGGCTAAGTTGGGACTCCCCTGCAGGGATTTGAACTTTCGAAAGCCGTGCCCATGGTTATGGGTAGATGGCAATTTGTTAATGTCCGGTTGTAGATAACATGAAACTTAACTTAACTTAAAATGCACCAACCGCGTGTGTAACCGTGATGGTCTCTTCTCGGCGGAGTCCGGGAAGTGAACACGGTGTTGGAGTAATGCTTGACGTAGGTTGTTCTACGATCACTTCTTGATCATAGTTGTTTGACCGTGCTTTTTCCTTCTCTTCTCGCTCTCTTTTGCGAATAGGTTAGCCACCATATATGCTAGTCGCTTGCTGCAGCTCCACATCATACCTTGTCTTACCTATAAGCTTAAATAGTCTTGATCGCGAGGGTGCAAGATTGCTGAGTCCCCGTGACTCACAGATTACTTCCAAACCAGATGCAGGGACCGATGATACCATTCCAGACGATGCGCTTGAGCTCAAGTGGGAGTTCGATGAAGACTCTCGTCGTTCCTATGTGTCTTTCCCAGATGATCAGTAGTGGTGCCCAGTTGGAGCGATCGGGGACCGTGTCGCATGTGGGGGTTGATCTTTATTTTGGTACCGTAGTCGGACCATGAGTGTATTGGATGATTATAATGTTATTCATGTATTTGTGTGATGTGGCGAGTGTAAGCCAACTATGTATAGACACAACACTCCGGTTAAACAAGATAGTGAAGGAATAAGACTGATATAATTTGGACAACACTTCGACTGTAAATGGAAGGAATAGAACAAGATCTTGAGAGAGCACGCTTACAACATATGCTAGAACGGAGTTGTTGTATTAACAACAACGAAAAGAGAAAGCTTGTAGTGGGCTTATGGAGAACATCTCAAAATTATGAGGTGACAACCTGCCATTCACAGAAAAGATTAGATTGGATTTATATGACAAGGAGACGAGAAACTATTTCACCGAGAGGATAAATGAAGAGCTTGGGTCATTTATAGGCACCATAGATAGCAACAATCCTTAGGGAAAGCTTTAGGTGAAATATAACCCAATATAACTCCAATGAAGAGATTGATTGGTTGAAAAGATGTCTTGAGCGAAGAGAAAAAGATGGATTTAGATATGTCACTCTTGAAAACTTGTGAATCATGAAACACGAAGGGAAATTATCACCAATGACATAACACCATCTCAAGAGATAAGGTAGGAAGAAGTGCACTTTGGAATGCACAATGAAGAATACTTGAACTCCTCAAAACAAACATGTGTTGAGCACCACGTTCATTTTAGGGTAAAGCTTGGCGGATCATAATTTCAAGAGAAATCTTGAGGACAAATGAAGAATGAAAGGAATCCTTGACGAACCACGATGTAGAGCCTCCATGAAGAACTCTGGTGACCAAATGATGATAAAAAGAAAGAGAAGTTGAAAACACATGGTGAAGCCTTGTTATGATTTAGATGGATCTTCGTGACGAGATAATGCGGAAAACTTGGCACTCCGGAAAAGAAAAGATGAGGCAATTGAAACCGAGAATTGATATGATGAACCACTCCGGAAAGCAGGAATTAATCACTTGGATGAACAAAAATAAGAATTATGTTATGCGTATCCTTCACCAATTTAATTGATGATGAACAAACGGATTTGGCATACTACTTATTGTCGTTGAAAAGGATTAAGAGAGATATAGCGCAACTTGAGAGGGTCTTCAACGATCCGCCGGTAGAATTTGGAAAGAACGAATGAATTGATATGATAACGAAGGAAGAGAAATCTTGAATGAATCACCGTAAGAATTGAAAAACGATTGAAGAAAAGATAAAGAAACACCAGGAAGAATTATGAAATGAACGAAGAAACTTGAGAGAATTAGATACATGAGAACGAAGGGATCACGAACTGATTAGAGATCACTTGAACGATGCACCGGTAAGAGTAGGAGAACGATAACTGAAAGCTGGGAATGAATAATTATGAGATGATGGGCTCCGGAGAATCAAACTGAAAATACTCTGAATTACTCCGGATGGGTGAAAAGAATATCTCACAATTGAAAACAATTATGAGAGGATGGTAAACAAACTAGAACCATGAATCTTGAGAGACGGATAAGACTAAGGAGAAACTCTTCTTCGGTCTTCAAAATCTGAGAATGACGACGAGAAACACCACCATGATTTGTTGAGGCACTCCGGAATGAAAATTAGAAAGGTTGAACCAACGATGAAATAATTTGAAAGATCTTGGAGAAATACATATGACTGATGATAATTCATTCTTACGTCAAACTTTGAAAAGAATTTGAGAATAACTCCGGGAAGAATTAGAAGAGTTAGGTAAGATCCTGGGAAAAGACCTGTGGGTTAGGGCCCACTCAAAAGAGACACCGTTGAAAGATTTGAAGGAGAGATTGCACTGGTTGGATAAAAGGCTTGAATTAGATAACATCCTCGAAAGAGTTTGAACGAATGCAGAGTGGAAACACGAATCTTCGAGATATCTTGAGCACTCCGGAACAAATGAATAGCGAGAAGTGAATGATTATGAGGTGCACCGGTATGAGAAGGTATTTGAAACAAGGAAAAGAATATGATTAACACAGAAAACTTGAATTGTATCCACCGGAGAAGAAAAGAATGAAGAATGATGATCTTGAAGCTCCGTTAAAATCTTCATGAGAAACACCGAATAAGAACATTGATTGAAAAGAAATAAGAGACTTCACATGAATAAAAGGATGCTTGATTAAGAAATCCGAGTCCTTGAAGAAAAAAAAGGTGGGAGGGTGGGAAACCAAAGACAACTTGGGGGCGGATGAAACGAGCACCGTTGAGAGAACTTAGAATTGAACTTGGAGGTGTTTAAATGATCGGATCCACTTGAAGGGAAACATGCCGGTTGAAAAGGATTGATATGATAATCTCGATTATCATGAAGGATTGGTATTCACATCAGAGTATGAGAACACCATTTGGGGAAGGTATGGAATCAACACTTGACATTGAAGCAACTCGAATACCACAACTCAAAACAAAACAAAGGATTGGCTTGCAAAATAAGCCGGAACAAACATATGATAGAGATTTCGTCCGAAGTTTTTGTGGTGGGGCCTACACGGGCTCGATCGTACAACACCATCATGTACAAGGCAGTGCACATGACATACGAAGCGTCCCCGAGTCGGCATAGTGAAGGACTCTTTAAGACACAACAAGACCACTGTAAAACCAACCGTGGATAGGCGGACCACTAGACGTCGAACCCCAATTTCATATCATACATTTGTCGGAAAGATATCCTAAGAGCTACTTGAATTCCCACTTATAAACTCCCGAAACTTTCCGGTTATGCAATAGGTGTTGGGGATACAGGGGAAGCATAATATCTCACCCAAAACTAACAAATCCTACATCCAACTGTATCCATCCTTCAACACATAACCAAGAAACCTTCGGAAATCGTTTACCTCAACCTTCGAAAAGCATCCGTTATATGAGTTATGGCAATACTCCCGAACTCCCGCCCCAGTACTGGGTGGCGTCGAGGTTATCTCACCAACAACTGCATAAAAGAGATTTTCGATGTCGGCGAACTCAGGTATTCCAGAACTGCAACAATATAATTGTGACGACAACACCTCGGAGCTCAACTCCCCGGGACACTGCCACAACCCCTAAATGACAGGAGGCACCAAGAACAATGTTCTCGTCACAAAACCATCGGAACAATTCCAAGATACCCGCGTGATCCTAATTTTTTTTAGTGAAATTTGAGAAGAGAATAGTCAAAACTCTACGTCATGATGCCTCACCAGAGCGACGAAGGGACTGAGGAGTAAAAAGAATCCTACTCTCTGATATATATATATATATATATATAATCCTAAATAACTCAAAACATTTTTCTAGACTCACCAACACCAGCAATTCGATCAAGCAGGGGGCTCCTAAGTCGGGGAAGGCTCTGATTACCAACTTGTAACGCCCTCGATGCGGCTATATCTCCCACGTGTCGAAGCACGACTTAGATACATAACCGCATTGAAAGCAATGTCGCAAGTGAGGTAATATTCACACAACCCATGTAATACATAAGGGAAAGAGAAACATAGTTGGCTTACAATCGCCACTTCACACAATTACATGTATAAAGCATTACATCATCCAGATACACACAAGGTCCGACTACGGAACCCAAAATGAAAGAAGACTACCCCAAAAGCTACACATATCCCCGATCGGCCCCAACTGGGCTCCACTACTGATCAACTAGAACGAATCAACACCAAGGACAAGATCTTCATCGAGCTCCTCCTTGAGCTCAGTTGCGTCACCTGTACGGTTTCATCGGCACCTGCAAACTGGTTTTGGAACTATCTGTGAGTCACGGGGACTCAACAATCTCACACCCTCGCGATCAAGACTATTTAAGCTTATAGGTAGGGTAAGGGTATGAAGTGGTGCTGCAGCAAGCGACTAGCATATTTGGTGGCTAACATATACGCAAAAGAGAGCGAGAAGAGAAGGCAAAAGCACGGTCGAACAACTATGACCAAGAAGTGATCCTAGAACAACTTACGTCAAACATTACTCCAACACCGTGTTCATTTCTCGGACTCCGCCGGAAAGAGACCGTCACGGTTACACACGCGGTTGATGTATTTTAATTAAGGTCAACTTCAGGTTTTCTACAATCGGACATTAACAAATTCCCATCTGCCCATAACCGCGGGCATGACCTTCGAAAGTTCAAATCCCTGCAGGGGTGTCCCAACTTAGCCCATCACAAGCTCTCACGGTCAACGAAGGATATTCCTTCTCCCAAGACAATCCGATCAGACTCGGCATCCCGGTTACAAGACATCCTCGATAATGGTAAAACAAGTCCAGCAAAGCTGCCCGAATGTGCCGCCAAATCCCGATAGGAGCTGCACATATCTCGTTCTCAGGGCACACTCAGATGAGATATCCTACGAGTAAAACCAACCCTCAAGTTGCCCCGAGGTGGCCCCACAGTCTACTCGGTTCGGACCAACACTTAGAGAAGCACTGGCCCCGGGGGGGTTAAAATAAGATGACCCTCGAGAGAGCGACTCCCAAGGGAAAAGTAGGTGGTGGTGAGGCAAATGGTAAAACCAAGGTTGGGCCTTGCTGGAGGAGTTTTATTCAAAGCAAACTGTCAAGGGGTTCCCATTATAACCCAACCGTGTAAGGAACGCAAAATCCGGGAACATAACACCGATATGACGGAAACTAGGGCAGCAAGAGTGGAACAAAACACCAGGCATAAGGCCGAGCCATCCACCCTTTACCAAGTATATAGATGCATTAATATAATAAGACATATTGTGATATCCTAGCAAAATAACCATGTTCCAAACATGGAACAAGCTCCAATCTTCACCTGCAACTAACAACACTATAAGAGGGGCTGAGCAAACCGGTAACATAGCCAAACAATGGTTTGCTAGGACAAGGTGGGTTAGAGGTTTGACATGGCAATATGGGAGACATGATAAGCAAGTGGTAGGTATCGTAGCATAGGCATAGCAAAAGAGCAAGCATCTAACAAGCAAAGATAGAAGTGATTTCGAGGGTATGGTCATCTTGCCTGAAATCCCGCAAGGAAGAAGAATGAGTCCATGAAAAAGACAAACGGACGTAGTCGAACGGATCCTCACAAACGCGATGTTATCGGAACTAACCTGAAGAAGCAACACCGGAAAGAAGCAAACAACATAGTAAACAACCACCACATAAGCATGGCACGATGCACAACCAAGTATGATGTATGTCCGGTGTAACACCCTCGATGCGGCTATATCTCCCACGTGTCGAAGCACGACTTAGAGGCCTAATCGCATTGAAAGCAATGTCGCAAGTGAGGTAATCTTCACACAACCCATGTAATGCATAAGGGACAGAGATACATAGTTGGCTTACAATCGCCACTTCACACAATACATGAATAAAGCATTACATCATTCAAATATAATCAAGGTCCGACTACGGAACCAAAATAAAAGAAGACTACCCCAAATGCTACATAGATCCCCGATCGACCCCAACTGGGCTCCACTACTGATCAACTAGAACGGAACAACACAAAGGATAAGATCTTCATCGAGCTCCTCCTTGAGCTTGGTTGCGTCACCTGCTCAGTAACATCGGCACCTGCAAACTGGTTTTGGAAGTATCTGTGATTCACGGGGACTCAGCAATCTCGCACCCTCGCGATCAAGATTATTTAAGCTTATGGGTAAGGAAAAGTATGAGGTGGAGCTGCAGCAAGCGGCTAGCATATATGGTGGCTAAACATACGCAAATGAGAGCGAGAAGAGAAGGCAAGGCACGGTCGATAAAACTATGATCAAGAAGTGATCCTAGAACAACCTACGTCAAGCATAACTCCAACACCGTGTTCACTTCCCGAACTCCGCCGAGAAGAGACCATCACGGTTACACACGCGGTTGATGTATTTTAATTAAGGTCATCTTCAGGTTTTCTACAACCGGACATTAACAAATTCCCATCTGCCCATAACCACGGGCACGGCTTTCGAAAGTTCATAACCCTGCAGGGGTGTCCCAACTTAGCCCATCACAAGCTCTCACGGTCAACGAAGGATATTCCTTCTAGCGGGAAGACCCGATCAGACTCGGAATCCCGGTTACAAGACATCCTCGACAATGGTAAAACAAGTCCAGCAAGACCACCCGCTGTGCCGACAAATCCCGATAGGAGCTGCACATATCTCGTTCCCAGGGCACACCGGATAAGCTAAGCATACGGGAGCCAACGTAACCCAACTTGCCAAGGGACGGCCCCGCACGGTGCTCTGGGTTGGACCAACACTTAGAGAAGCACTGGCCCGGGGGTTTAAAATAAAGATGACCCTTGAGCTGACCGACTCAAGGGAAAGAAAAGGCTAGGTGGCGAATAGTAAAACCAATATTGGGCCTTGCTGGAGGAGTTTTATTCAAGGCGAACTGTCAAGGGGTTCCCATTATAACCCAACCGTGTAAGGAACGCAAAATCCGGGAACATAACACTGATATGACGGAAACTAGGGCGGCAAGAGTGGAACAAAACACCAGGCATAAGGCCGAGCCTTCCACCCTTTACCAAGTATATAGATGCATTAATTAAATAAGATATATTGTGATATCCCAACAAGTAAACATGTTCCAACAAGGAACAACATCTCCATGTTCCCACAAGGAACAAACTTCAATCTTCACCTGCAACTAACAACGCTATAAGAGGGGCTGAGCAAAGTGGTAACATAGCCATACAACGGTTTGCTAGGACTATGTGGGTTAGAGGCTTGGTTCAACAATATAGGAGGCATGATAAGCAAGTGGTAGGTATCGCAGCATAGGCATAGCAAAAGAGCGAGCAACTAGCAAGCAAAGATAGAAGTGATTTCGAGGGTATGGTCATCTTGCCTGAAATCCTGCAAGGAAGAAGAACGAGTCCACGAAGAAGACAAATGGACGTAGTCAACGGATCCTCACAAACGCAACGTTACCGGAACCAACCCGAAGAAGCAACACCGGAAAGGAGCAAACAACATAGTAAACAACCATCACATAATCATGGCATGATGCACAATCAAGTATGATGCATGTCCGGTTTAATGAAGCATGGCATGGCAAAGTGCACAAGCAACCCTACAAATTAAGTGGAGCACAATATGCAACTCCGTTGCATATTGACGAAACACCACATTCAAGTTATTTGGTTCGATCTTGTTTATGTACCCAACAATATTAAATGTTGTTAAACATGGCAAGAGGGTGAAGCAAATGAAAACTACCTATCTAGGCAAGTTTAAATGAGGCCGGAACAACAAACAACAAGTTCGGAAGACCCTCATATGCATATATTTGGTTTGGTACTGTTCTGCCCTAAACCATATTTTGTAGTTGTTAAACATGCAAAGTGATGCCACCAAGTTAAACTATGCAAAATTCTACCCCATTTACATATAAAGTTTGTTAGGTTTGGAGCTACGGTTATTAAGTTATGAAATAAAGCATTTTAGCAAGTTATTTAAGCAAATTTAATCAAACAACATATTAAACATTTTAAACATGGATGAAAAAGACATATTATGAAACTAGATGAAAAACTAAGCAAGTTTCATATACAAAGTTTTTACATGTGATGCTTAATTTGTGAGATATTAAATGCATGAAGGCTAGGGGGTTTTCTGTAAATCTGCAAATCCCCAGAAATTAGCTAAATTCGCAGAACCAAAAAAAACATCCACTGGGCTGAAACTGAACTGGCCCAGCGGTAAGAAAAAAAAGGAGGGGGCGCTTGGGGTGGCCTCACCCATGGGCTTCGGCCCAGGACGATGGAGCAGTGGGCCGGCTGGATCTGGTTGTGATCTGGCGACCGCTGGACCCGGGTCAGCGATGACCATTGGGAGCAGGGTCAGATGAGCTCCTTTGCTCGAATGAAGCAAAGGCGCGGCGCGGTTGCGGGCACAAGGAGACGCAGCTCCGGCGGGCAGGGGCCGGAGTCGTGGCGGCGGAGCGGCGCGAATCTGGGCGGGGGTCGAGGTAGAGGCGGCAGAGAGGTTCCATGGCTCGAGGCCCTCGCTCGGGGGTTATCTGGAGGCACGGCGGGCAAGCACGACTCGTCATGGTCGTTGGCGCTGGCATCAGGCAGTGAGGAAGGCTCGGACGAGCGGAACTGGCAAGGCGGCGGTGGCTCCAGGAACTTGACGGCGGTGGAGCTCCGGAACGAGCGGGACGCGGGAAAGGAGGCAGGCCGATGCAGCGGGTCAGCGAGAGTCAACACGGGCGCTCGGGCGAGGCGTTCGTCACTGGTTCGAAGAGGTGAGGCGCTGGCCGTGAACGACGACGGCGACAGCAGGAACTCCGGACGGCTAGGGCGCACGGGCTTGGCTATAGAGCGGATCCGCGGCGGCTCGCGGTGGTCCTGGACGGCGACGAAGCAGAGGAATGGCCCACGCGATGGCAAAACAAAGGAGGGCCGGCGCGGGCGATGATCCAGCGGGGCGTGATGCTGGACTCATGGTCGTTGGCGACGGCTTCAAGGGCTCCTGGTGGTGCATCGAAGGAGGCGGGGAGGCAAAACCGAGGTCGACCCTGGTAGCGACGTTCCTACGGGTCTCCATGGAGAAGACAGAGAGCAAGTGAGAGAGAGAACCAGATGCAACGGTGGAAGGAGAAGCAACGAGGGATGCGGGGTCCGGCCTGATGGAGATGGTCGCCGACGGTGACGCGGGTGCGGCTCCGGCGAGGAGGCAGGAGGGGCAAGCCGCGGAGGCCTCGGGTGGCTGTAGGGGCTCGGGCTCTCGGTCCAGATCAAGGCAGGGAGGAGGATTTGGAGGTGACTGGCTGGTGGATCGGAAGGAGGCTGCGGGATTGGAGGAGGTGGACGAGAGGATCAGGGAGGATCCCGATGTGGATTCGGTGGAGTGTGGTAGCGGCTGAGGGGGGACAAAAGACCTAGATTTTAGGGTTGCTGCCTAGGGATTGGTATATATATATAGCACTGGATTTTGGTTAGGGGCTATTAGGACCCTCCGATCGCAAACAGACGATCGCGAAAAAAATAGTTAGGGAGTCCAAATAAGAAAATGGTGACGTTTTGCAGATGTTTGGGGATGTTCCGGACCCATCGATCACGACTGCTCGGGTCGGGTCCGGGACAATTTTCGGACGCGCGCGCGAGGAGGGCCGCGGGCTGACGAGAGAGGTTAGATTGGGCCTGGCGGTAGGTAGTGGGCTATGTAGACGGTCTCGAGCTGAGAGAAGAGAAGAGAGGGAGGCCCGACGACTGTTTTCGGAGACCGAAAACGTCCGACGTTAGACCGGCTATATTGTCGCTATAGTTATCCGTTGGGGCGTCAAACGGACTCCTAATGCGATGAAACTTGGCAGGCGGCCTACTAACAACAAAACAACACCACACGCCAACTTTCATCCCATTCTGAGAACATTTTCCGGCCACTTCTAAAATAATATTCGGACGTGCCGCGGGCGCGTGCAAGTGTGTCTGGACTCAGAACGGACAATGGACAGAACTGGGGGAACCCGGACGGATGCAAGTTTTGAAAACATGATGATGCAATGCACATGATGACATGGTAAGATGCAACACGCAAGCAAAAGACATGGCAACGACGGCGAATAACTGGACGACACCTGGCACATCGGTCTTGGGGCGTCACATCCGGTTTAATATGCATGGCATGGCAAAGTGCACAAGCAATCCTACAAATTAAGTGGAGCTCAATATGCAACGGAGTTGCATATTGAAGAAAACACCACATGACTTATTTAGTTCTTTCCGGGTTATGTACTCAACAATATTAAAGGTTGGTTAACATGACAAGAGGTGAAACATGAGTAAACTACACAATCTAAGCAATTTAAATGGGGCCGGATATAACAAACAACGAATCCGGTAAATCCCCACATGCATTAGTAATTTGGTGCAACAACAATTTAAGCCATCTTAATGTTGTTAACATGATGCGGATGACATGCTCAAGTTCTATGCAATTTTAAGAAAAGTTGACAAGAGCATATTAAGGAGCATTTGTCATCGTGGCGGAAATGAAAAGGGGAGCCACGACAACGATAATGAAACGGTGCCACGGCAACGTCCCGGTTTCCGGTAACTCGATTAAGATGCCGGTGCCAAAGGAAAAGTGACGGGGGCGTGCAAAAGATGGTGGGGTGATCCCGGTTACCGGGTTCCCACGAGTCAACGACGGCATGGCAATGAGGAGGAACCACTAATGTTCACGGGTGAAAACAACAACTAAACATGCATCTCATACATCACACATGCATTCGTTCACGGGCGGTCGTCTCGGGGTTATACCTTTGAAGCATGCGTTATCGGAGGGGTTCAAGTTTGATGCGGTGTAGGGGAAGTAGACGTTCTCGAGACGGTCGGTAGTGGAAGTAGGGGTACATGACGATGGTAGAGGAAGTAGTTGTTCACGCGACGGTAGTCGAACTTGACGATACCATTACACGGGTCTTCGGCAACGGTAGTGGTACCCATTTTGTAGCCGTGCACATTCCGTATATGTTCGAGGTCACGGCGAGGATCTTGACGTCCACAGAGTCTTTGAGGGACGACGGTAGTGGTACTCGGGTCGTCGGCGACGGTAGTTGTTCTATGCATCGGGCGTCAAGGTACTTGCCGAGGTACTTGCTGTTCTTAGCGGTTCCGAAAAAGGCGGTAGATGAACAAGACGCGTCGTCGTGGTACTTGGCAAAAATCTCAAAGAAGATGCCTGACGGTCCCAGTTACAGGTCTTGGTGTCTCTCCTGCTGACCCAAAACAATGCAAAACCAAAGAGCCCCTGGCCGAAAGCAGACAAGTGGCCGGGCTGGAGGCAGCAAGCGCGGGCACAGGCCATGGCAAAACATACGATCACTCCTCTCTATCCACCCTGGAAGTACAAAGATGTACCAGGACCTCAAGCAGGTGTATTGGTGGACTCGAATGAAGCGTGAGATTGCTCAGTTCGTGAATGAATGTGATGTCTGCAGAAGAGTGAAGGCAGAACACCAATGACCAGCTGGTCTCCTCCAACCTCTTGCCATTCCAGAATGGAAGTTTGACCACATTGAGATGGGCTTCGTGACGTGATTTCCAAAGTCTAAGCGTGGCAATGATGCTATATTCGTTGTCATCGACAAACTCACTAAAGTGGCTCATTTCCTTCCTATCAAAGAATCCATCACATCAGCTCAATTGGCGGAGCTTTATACCTCTCGGATTGTCACTCTGCACGGTATTCCACAGTTGATTTCTTCAGATCGTGGTAGCATCTTCACCTCAAAGTTTTGGGATTCTTTTCAGAAGGCCATGGACACCAACATCCGTTTCAGCACAACTTTTCATCCTCAAACTAGTGGCCAAGTCGAGCGTGTCAATCAGATTCTTGAAGATATGTCAGGGCTTGCGTTATCTCTTTCGGTATGAAGTGGGAAGATTGTCTTCCATATGCAGAGTTCTCCTACAACAACAGCTTTCAAGCGAGTTCGGGCAAGGCCCCATTTGAAATTCTCTATGGCAGGAAGTGTCGTACTCCTCTTAACTGGTCAGAGACTGGTGAACGTCAACTTCTTGGAAATGACTTGATCACAGAGGCAGAAGAGATGTGCAAAGTCATTCGTTATAACCTCAAAGCAGCGCAATCGCGCTAGAAGAGCTACTATGATAGTAAGCATCGTGATTTGGCTTTCGAGATCGGAGACCATGTTTACCTCCGCGTCTCTCCAATGAAAGGTACCCGTCGCTTAGGTATCAAAGGGAAGCTTGCCCTTAGATACGTGGGTCCTTTCAAGATCATCAGCAAGAGAGGCGATCTCGCCTATCAACTCGAGCTTCCTTCCAACTTTGCAAATGTGCACGACGCGTTCCATGTCTCTCAGCTCCGCAAGTGCTTCAAGACCCCTGACCGTACCGTCAACTTCGAAGACATTGATCTCCAAGAAGACCTTTCTTATCATGAGCACCCAATTGCTATTCTTGAAGAAACTGAGCGCAAGACTCGCAACAAGTCAATCAAATTCCTCAAAGTCAAGTGGTCACACCATTCCAACCGCGAAGCCGCCTGGGAACGCGAGGATCACCTCCGTTCTAAGTGCCCAGAGTTTTCCAGTCTTAGATCTCGGGACGAGATCCTTTCGTAGTGGTGGAGTGTTGTAACACCCCAGATGTAATTTACCTTATCTGTACTCCAACTCTTGCCGTTTCCGTCACTAAGTTATTTCATTTCGTCGTTGTCGGGTTTTTGTCTCCGTGTGTTGTTGTCTTTGTCATGCATCTCATATCATGTCATCATGTGCATTGCATTCGCATACGTGTTCGTCTCATGCATCCGAGTATTTTCCCCGTTATCCGTTTTGCATTCCGGCGCTCCTATGTCCTCTGGTGGTCCTTTCTACCTCTTTTCATGTGTGGGGGTTAAACATTTCCGGATTGGACCAAGACTTGCCATGCGGCCTTGGTTTACTACCGGTAGACCGCCTGTCAAGTTTCGTGTCATTTGGACTTCGTTTGATACTCAAACGGTTAACCGAGGGACTGAAAAGACATCATGTGTGTTGCAGCCCAACACCCTTCCATTTTGGCCCAAAACCCACCTAAACCTCTTCTATCGTCTAGAGCGTTCGATCACGATCGCGTAGCCGAAAACCGCACTCCATTTGGAGCTTCCGAGCTCCCTCTACCTCTATAAATAGATCACTCCCGAAAATTTTGGATCTTCCCCTACCCTAAACCCTAATTTTCCCTCCTCCGCGCACCGGACGTGTCCGGCCCGCGCCGGACGACGTCCGCCGCCACCGCCGCCCAACCATGCACCGCCAAGTGTCACCGCCGCCTCCTCCCGCCGCCGGCCCGGAGGAGCCCGATTCGGGCCCTCTCGAGCCCATCGCGCCGCCTGCGCCTGTCTGCCTCCTCGCCCGCGGGACCGCGCAGCCCACGCCGGCCTTCCGCTCGCCGCCGATGCCCTTCGCCGCCCCGCCGC
>NC_041390.1:553971946-553982989 GCF_002162155.2 Triticum dicoccoides
GTCTCTCTGGCCGCCGCGCGCCCCACCTTCGTCCTCCACGCCGGCGACCCCATCTCCGGCGACCTCGTCAAGTCCGACGGCCTCCCTCAAGTCCGGCGACGAGTTACTGTTCCGGCGATCTCCTCGGGAAGCGTGCAGATCTGGATGTGAGATCCGCGGTTGACTTTTTCCCCTCCAAAACCCTAATTATTTGCAATCTTTGACATGCCATAACTCTGCATCCGTAGCTCCTATTCGTGCGTGTAGCATATTAAAATGTTCTTCTCGACGAGTACATCATTTCATCTCATTGCATCATTTTTATTTGAGCTCATCTTGATGCCCAAAATGCTGTTGGAAGAGGGTTATGTGATGAATTTGTCAGATCTGTTTCAGCAAATGGCTTTTTGTCATTTTTGCCATGATTAATGTGTGCATGATATGATCCTGAGCTGTACATGTGTTTTGTTATATGCCATGCCATCTTTACAGAGTTGCTTGCCATGTATTTTTGTGATATTTGTGGTGACTAGCACAAGCTTGCAAAGTAGCGTAATCGTTGATGCTGATTTCAGGGACTTGGAATTTCACTAAGTCCTTGTTCTGTTTTGTTATTATGCCATATGTTCATGTTGTTTCCTAGTGATCGATGCCTCTTTTGAGGATGATCAGTAAGGATGTTTTGTTAACATTGTGGTGCTCTATCCATCCATGTCTTTGTTTGCATTTATGGAGCAACCTAGCTTGAGACAATCGAGCTCTACTTTTGCTATAAAGTGAATCCTGACAGATTGTTGACATGTTTAGAGATTTTGCCGAGGATGTTGCTATTGATCCGTGCATGCTATGTTGTTGTTCTTGCCATGTCTTATTGATGGGTGTATGCTTAGTTTGTCATTCAATGCTCTGTAGTGAGTGCATCGAGCTCGTAAACATGCCTACTCGTTAACTGTTTTGCATGCTCCAGTTTTTCACTAATTCTGAATCTGTTTATGTTTTTGCCATGTTCACATGCTTGCAGTTGTATTTTCTGATCCCTCTTGGCTCAAGGTCACGGCGAGGATCTTGACGTCCACAGAGTCTTCGAGGGACGACGGTAGTGGTACTCGGGTCGTCGGCGACGGTAGTTGTTCTGTGCATCGGGCGTCAAGGTACTTGCCGTTCTTAGCGGTTCCGAAAACGGCGGTAGATGAACAAGACGCGTCGTCGTGGTACTTGGCAAAAATATCAAAGAAGATGCCTGACGGTCCCGGTTATAGGTCTTGGCGTCTCTCCTGCTGACCCAAAACAACGCAAAACCAAAGAGCCCCTGGCCGGAAGCAGACAAGTAGCTTGGCTGGAGGCAGCAAGCGCGGGCACGGATCATGGCAAAGCAGGGGCCAGCGGGAGGTGCGGCAGCAAGCACAACAAAAGCGCCATGGTGGCTCGCGGCAGCAGCGGAGGATGGAGTAGGTCCGGCGAGGGTGAAGCTTGTCTGATCCGGCAGCCGGGCGACATACATGCAGCAGCCATGGCGGCGAGGCAACGAGGTGGCTAGGTGGCGGTGACGGGCGGAGCCGGGAAGGGCATCTGCAGCAGGGCGATGGAGGTGGGGGCGTCGGGAGGAGCGATGCAGAGGAGGCCAAAGCCGACGAGCTCGATGCGGCGCTGGATGAGAAGGCGGCTGGGTTGCGGGATGCAGCGGTGCTGGGAAAACGGGGGGGTACGGAGGAGGCGCAAGGGAATCCATGGCGAGGAGCTCAGGGGCGGCGCTCGCCCGGGCGATGGTAGCGGCGCCAGCTTCGAGGTGGTTGAGGGAGAAAAGGTGCTGCGTGGGAGCGCTAGGGGATCGACGAGAGAGCGATGGGAATCGAGGGGGTAGATCAGGGGAGATGGGGATCGGGCAGAGAAGGGGTCGAGCGCGGTGCCCCTCTCCTGGCGGCGCGAGGGAGCGGATCGAGAGGGGGATGAGCGCGAGGGAATCGGGCTAAGGCTCGCTAGGGTTAGGTTAGGGAGTGGGCCGGTGCTGGATGCTGGATGGGCCTTGGGCCTTAGGATGGAAAAGACTGGGCCGGCCTGGGGGACAAGGGGAGCAGGGGAACTGTCTATGCTGCTCTTTCTCCCCCCAAATTCTTTCCTTCATAATTTTAATAGAATAGGAAAAAACTTAGAAGAAAAGGATGGAAGGGTAGGAGTGGAATACCCACACGTGACATATTTTTCTCGAGACAGAAAAATATAGAGAATTAATGAAAAAAAGGTCAGAGAGAGTTTAGAATATACAAATTCAAATAAGTTTTGCTAACCCTCAAACTATTTGAATTTGGAAGCAATTTAAATGGAGACCAAAAGAGATGATATAACAAAGGCATTGGGAATTTATGTTGCATGTGTGTTAAAGGTAATTCCAAGTTATTGGAATATTTTATTATAGCTCCCTAATATTGGGAGGATATGTTATAAAGAGAATCACCACGTGAATTCCCTCAGTTTAAATGGATCGAAGATCCATACAATTATTTAGTTGAGATGCAAAAGATTTATGACATGATGCAATGCACATGATGCAAAGATATGAAATGCATGACACGCAACCAAATGACGATGCAACAACAACGAATAACTGGACGATACTTGGCACATCGGTCTCGGGGTGGCACAAGAGGCCTCACCGCCCCTACTATTCCCACCGCTAGCCAGGCCCTGCGGCGACGGTAGCCTCACACCGCAGCCGAACCAGTGAACCCTCGTAGTCCTCTCCGCGTGGGCTTCCACTGCCGCATTGTCCCCTTCCTAGGCCTCGCCGTTGTCCACCGTCGTGGTGCTCTCCGCACGGCGTGGTCAACGTGGTCAAGGAACGACTTCCATCAGAAAAGTACTGTACGTGGAGAGGCTGACTGCTAAGTCCACGGCCACAGCCCAGTTTTTTTTGTGATTTGCCAAGTAAGTCGCTTTGTCAGGCCTGTTGGGCTACAAATCTTTCAAGACGAGGAGAGCCTTCATTCGGCTAGCCGAGAAAATGGCCCATCAGTAATGAGAAATGGGTTGTACATTTTTAAAACACATCAAACCGGCAATTAGTTTCAAATATCTTTTTTTTCATATCAAGATTTTAAATTACATTAATATTTATGCGTGGAGAATTTGTTGGATATTATATTGATATACATTTACTTTTAAAATCAGTTTGAATGTGAGTCGAAATTTCAAGATTAAAAACAGTTCGGACCGCATCGAAATATATAAAATTTCGTATAATTGTTTTAACCATTGCCACAATATGGGCTGTAATGCTAACAAAAATAATATGGGCTCCAAAAAAACCTTAAGAATTAGCAAATGGGCTGTAAATTATTAGAAATAATGGCAGATGGGTTGTATGCTGTTTTCCACAGATTTGAGGCTTTCCTAAAAAAAGGTTGACGCACAAGCACCGACTGTTGGATGTTCATCCAACGGCTGTCGTGCTTCTTCAATCTCTGCTCTTCCTGCTCCAGCCGCTCAAACAAGCGCCGACGGGACTGCCTGCTCCCTCCTCCTCGCGGCCGGCTGTGCTGCCGCGCAGGCCTCACCGCCCGACCGTACTCCCATCGCTAGCCTAGCCATCCCTCTACTCACCCACACCTGCTGTTATTCTCCGGCGACGGCAGACGAACCAGTAAACCCTCGTACAGTCGTACTCCCCTCCGTGTGGGAAACAACTGCCGAGTCTTCCCTGCCTCCGTCTCGTCCCCTTCCTAGGCCTCGCCGTCGTCCACCGCCCTGGTTCTCTCGGCGCGGCGTGGTCAACATGATCAAGGAACAACTTCCATCGGACGTGGACTGTACGTGGAGAGGCTGACAGCTGGGTCCACGGCCGCAGCAAGGAAGTGCCTCCTTATTACGCGGAAAATAATGATTCCTCCACCTGACAACTGGGACCCACCGGACGGGCCACTGTATTTCGCGAAAAAAACATTTCCCCCTGACTGTTGGGACCCACCAGCTACATCTTCGCACGCAAGGAAGTGCATCCGGACAAAAAAAATGATTCGCCCCTTGACTGCTGGGACCCACCAGCTACATCTTCGCAGGCAAGGAAGTGCCTGACAGTCGGGACCCACCTGGTCGAAGCGTACGTAGCGTTGTCATTCTGGTCGCGAACGTGTACGTACATACTGGTCGATGTAGAGGCGCGCACGTGTCGTAGTAGAGGCGCGCACGTGCCGTAGTAGAGGCGCTCACGTAGCATGTACACGTACGTACAACGGCCAGGGTGCAAGAAAGAAAATACGACCACGTATGTGTATATACGGGCGGGGTCTCGAACGCCTACTCGCGCATATGTACGGCGAGGGCTCGTGTACATGGCTGGGTCGGAACGGAGAAACAGCGCCGTCGTCGTGTTCATGGGGAGGCAACGGAATGCGTCGTGTTCATGGCGAGGCAACGGAATGCGTCGTGTTCATTGGGAGGCAATGAAACGCGTGGGAGCCAACCGGCTGGATGGGAACGGAATGCGTGGTCGTGTTCATCGGGAGGGCTTGGACGGAACATGCGATGGAAACGAGGCCTGGCGTACCGCACAACGGAGGAAATGGACCTCCTACGTTCGGAATGGGGTCCTGTTGATCGGGAAGGGTCCGGCGTACCACAAAACGGAGGAAACGGACCTCATACGGTCGAAACGGGGGTCCTGTTGATCAGGAAGGGTGTGGCGTACCGTAAAACGGACGAAACGGACTTGTGTTGGAGCGCTACGGTCGAAACGGGGGTCCTGTTCATCGGGAGGGGTGTGGCGTACCGCAAAACGGGACTCCACGGGATACTGGTCATCTCCACCATCGACCCCCTCTAGCCTCCACGAGCTACTGTTCATCCACCGTCGACCTCCTCCAGCCTCCACCTGCGACTGTTCATCCACGGGCTCCTGTTCATCCAGCCTCCACCGCGGGCTACTCCACCGGCTACTGTTCAATCAGCCCTCTCCACGGGCTCCTGTTCAACCACCCCTTCACGGGCTACTGTTCATCCTGCCCTCCACCGTCTACTGTTCATCCTGCCCTCCATGGGGTGGTCCTGTTCATCTAGCCCTCCACGGGGTCCTGTTCATCCAGCCCCAACGGGCTCGATCGATCGGGATCCTGTTCATCCAGAGGCAACACCACGGGGGCCTGTTCATCCATCCCCACCGGGAACTGTTCATCCACCCCCCCCCGCAACGCTCACTGTTCATCCAGATGCAGCATCGATCGACTTTAGTTAGCAGCAGTAGCGAAGGAATCGCTGGATCGGGTTCAGTTAACAATCATCGATCGATCGCTCGGGTTCAGTAACGCGTAGCCTGCAGTGCAATCGCTCGGGTTCAGTTAGAGCCCAACGCCTTGTTCGGGTTCAGTTAGAGCCAACGCATCGCACACACACGCGTACGTGTATGAGAGAAACGCGCATCGCTGGGCCCCCGACCTCCCACCGTAACCGGGAACTCCCAGAAATTTTCCTCCCCCTCGCTTCTACCATGGTTTTTTCCGTCATGGACGGCCCAAAGAATGTCACGCAGCTGCGTCTCCGGCCCGCCCAGGACGAAAAGCCCATTTTCTATCATGATTTTTTGTCATAGAAGTAGGAGCCCAACACATCTATGATGATACCGGGTTTTGTCACAATTATCGTCATAGAAGTGTCATATGTATGACAGAAAAAAATTTCGTTCGGCCCAAAATGTCACGGATGTGTCTTTTTTTGTAGTGTTTGGAGTTGTGCAGAATAGGTGGCCTGGCGTAGCTTTTCCAGGTCCAGATTTCCAGCTGCCAGAATTCTCCCTCTTGGTGTGTACCTTGCAAATTATGAAAGAAAAGGCATTAGAATTACTCCGAAAAGCATTATTATGGATAAAAACATTATAAATAACAGTAAGAAATCATGATGCGAAATGGACATATCAGGGCGCGAGAGGAATAAAGTGATCCATTGTGCTGCTTGGTGGGCATGGTGCCGCCATGATGTCTACTATGCAACTTTTCTTCTTGTAGACTCTGTTGGGCCTCCAAGAGCCGAGTTTTGTAGGACATCAGCAAATTTCTGTCAAGTGCATCCTAAGGTTTAACAATTTGTGGGAGGTGTAGGATGAAGATGGTCTCCCTCAAACAACCCTACAATCAAATACAAGAAATATCTTGTGTCTCCAACACACCCAATATAATGTTAAATTGTATAGGTGCACTAGTTCGATGAAAAGATGGTGATACGAGTGTAGTATGGACAATAGATATATATTTTTGCAATCTGAAATAATAAAATAGCAAGGTAGCAAGTAACAAGAGCGAGCACAAAAGGTATTGCAATGCTTGGAAACAAGGCCTAGGGTTCATATTTTCAGTAGTGCAATCTCTCAACAGTGCTAACATAACTGAATCATATAACATTCCCTCAATGTGCGACAAAGAATCACTTCAAAGTTCTTATCAATAGCGGAGAACATAAGATGAAATTGTTGTACGGTACGAAACCACCTCAAAGTTATCTTTTCCGATCAATATATTGAGCCATCCCTGCAAGTGTCACAAATAGCCCCAGAGTTCGTACTAAAATAACACCATATGATACACATCAACCAACTCTAATGTCACCTAGATACTCCAATGTCACCACAAGTATGCGTGAGATGATTATTCGATACAGATCAAACAATTTGAGATTCATAATATTCAATCCAACACAAAGAACTTCAAAGAGTACCCCAAAGTTTCTACCGGAGAAAGTAGGACGAAAATGTGTATCAACCTCTATGCCTAGATTACCCCAATGTCACCACGGGAATCCGCAAGTTCATTACTAAAACATATATCAAGTGACTCAATAGAATACCCCATTGTCACCACAGGTATCCACATGCAAGACATACATCAAGTGATCTCAAATCCAATATTCAATCCGATAATAATGAAACCTCAAAGGGCAAGACTCAATTCATCACAACAAAGATAGAGGGGGGGAAGAACACCATATGATCCAACTATATTAACAAAGCTCATGGTACATCAAGATCGGGCCCTATCAAGATCACGAGAGAGAGAGGGGAGGAGAGAGAGAGAGAGAGAGAGAGAGAGAGAGAGAGAGATCAAACACATAGCTACTGGTACATACCCTTAGCCCCGGGGCTGAACTACACCCGCCTCATCATGGAAGCAACGAGGATGATGAAGACGGCCTCTGGTGATGACTTCCCTACTCCGGGGATGATGAAAGGAGCTATATCATCCAGAGCTATATCATCTAGGTTTCTTTACGGAGGTTTCCCAATATATAGGAATTTTTTAGCATTGGATTCACACCAGGGGATTCCCGAGGGTCCCACAAGCTCAGGTGGCGCGCCCTAGGTGGGGCCCACCCAGGCTTGTGCCCCCCTAGACACCTTGTGGCTCCCTCCTGAAGCTTCCCGGATATCTTATTTTCCATAAAAAATCATCATAAATTTTCGTGGCATTTGGACTCATTTGGTATGGATTTTCTAAAAAAAACAAAAACATGTAGAAAACAACAACTGGCACTGGGCACTAGGTTAATAGGTTAGTTCATGAAAATCATATAAAAGTGCACCAAAACCATATGAAATTGTTGTAAACATGGCATGAATACTTCTTAAATTATAGATGCGTTGGAGATGTATCATGCCACACCTCTCCAACGAAGACGCACCTCCCCCAAAGGAGGGAACTTCGGGAACTATATCGTCGTCTCCACGTGCGGTTTATTATTTACTTCACTTACTTGTCGCAAGCTTATTTTAAGTGTTAATCTTTCTAGCTTGTTGTTGTTCTTGAGCTTGACATGTAAGTTATCTATCTAGTTGCATATCTAGATAACCTATATTCTTGTTGTATCTCTTAAAAATTCAAAAAAGAAGTTAAAAATTGTTAGTCGCCCATTCACCCCCCCTAGTCGACCATAATGATCCTTTCACCAATGTTGCCACAAGTTGACCAGGTCGCAACATGATGATCGAAGCTCGTTTGCTGAAGCCATTGTTCCTTACATAAGAAACAATTATTCTTGTGGTAGGATGCCTCCATAGAGTCTAACAATAGCGGTGAGTGATCGAAACCAAGATGAAGCTCCACACGGGGGCGAGCGAATCACGAACTGCAACATCCACTACTCGAGACCAAAACCTATCCAAGACGCGCCGAGTGGTCGAGCTGCTTGTTTGTCCATGTGACCCCCCCCCCCATTGTCAATGCCTCAAGGGCATAAGCAATGTTGAAACCTCGTATACTTGACACCGTGAATGAGGCTAAAGTAAAACGACAACCATTATCGGGTGGGGTGATAACAAAAACTTTCTATGGAGTTTCCGCAAGGAATTTTGTGGACCGAGAATTCTGCAAGAATCCTTTCAATGATCACTCCCACTTGAAGTGATGGCAGCATAACATACACTTGCGACGAACATGGTATTGTAGCCACAAGATAAATTGAAGAAGAGTGGTGACAACAACAATGGTTGATAGCTGAGGAATGAAACACATTAGTGTATGATGCACCAACAAACCTCACAAGGGAGGTGGAACATTATGATAGGGAGGAAGGTGTTGATGATTATGGGCGGCATAAGCGTTGTTAGATTTGGATCCGTTGTTTCAAATATGTTTGACTAAACCGAAACAGAATAACTTAATGTTAAATCTACTCGCTATGCACCTTTTTGGACTCTAAAAATAGACACGTGCAATATTTTGATGTCATGGCCAACAACACAAGAATTTAGGAATTGGATTTATAAATGCTCCACGAGAATTTTACAAGAATTTAGTGACATAGAAGGTTTAAGCAAGACATTTTTTTCCCCAAGAGGTTCCTCATATTATCTCCAAGAAGACTATGGATTGTTCCATTTCATATGAATATCGGATAACTTCCGCAACATATTCCAATCTTCAGGAATGCATATAAGTCCTGTCAACTGAGACCGTCAAGCCGAAGAGGCCCTCGAATTGAAAGCACGTAAGTAAGTCTGACTGCGTGTTGCTCGAATATTGGTGTTAATCAATCTGATATTTCGATTGGCATAGCAAGGAATGGCGTGCCTCCAATTCTAGTGGAGAATGTATATCTTGCCTTGTACAAATGTATATTGCACAACTTGCCACATGATCTTGCTATGTGTACTTGTGTAGTTTCTACTGTACTACACTGAAGACTGAAGAGTCCAAGCTTTTCACTCAACTTCAGCGGAGGAAGGCAAGGTGTTTTGCCAATCCATGCATATATACGCTTGGGTCTCACGGTTACTTGGCTTCCTCAAGCTCCCCCTCCATTCCCGCGTCCTCGAGCTCCCTCAGCCCTCCGACCCTCTGCTCGATCTCCTCAAGCAGCTCCTCCCTCAGCAGATCCCCCCTCGCGGTCGCCTCGATGTCCTCTTGCTGCAAATTAAATTCAGCATTGCAACATAGCCACACATGTCTTCAGCACAAGAATAGATTAATTTTGTGTCGACCGTTCGATTTGTCTGAATGTTCTTTCAACTGAATGGCAAAATAGAGGGAAGAAGCTGCATGCATACCCGATCGTAGTACCAGTGCACTGTGCCATCACCCCCCTGCCCCCTGTAATGCTCGCTGTCGTAGAACGGATCCTGTCAATTCATACAACAAGTGCCGCGTCACGAGGACGATCTAAGAAGATGATTAATTTCAACAACTCTGGAGATCACTGGTGGGGATTGCCGTGCTTGCCTTCATGGACGCGAAGAAGCAGACGCCCCAGACCGTGAACATGGCGTAGAACGTATCTACCCGAGCAAAAAGATGAACAAAAACGACGTAAGTTTCAGACATAACTGAAGTTGCATCCGGGCAAGAAGCACACGCACGAGTGAGTGACGAGAAGAAGAGTTCGTAGAAGTCTCACAGAAGCTCTTGATGGCCGTGTCGCTGAGATGCCAGATGGACTTGGTGACCACCCAGTCCCTCTGGTTGTCGACGTGCTCCACCATCGTCACCATCAGCGGCACCACGTCCAGCGGGAACGCCCTCGCCTTCAGAGCGTCGCCCCTCCTCCCGGCTGGCCTCTGCACTAGGTGCACCGTCGCGGGGCAGCTGCCGCTGCTTCTCCCGGACGGCAGAGCGGAGCAGTGGGAGTGTGGCTTCAGCAACGACGACGCCATTGCTGCTAGGTTGCTAGGTAGCGAGTGAGTTTTGTCGCTGGGACGAGCGCAGGGGAGCCGCTTGTAGGGTGGAACATTTTTTTTGGGTGGATAAGGTTTGCGGTGCTTTGGGCGGCCAGGTATTTTTCCTCCAGCGTATTCACAAACATTTTGGGGGACAAACGTCGTTTGCCCAGAAACGCTGGGCCTGGTTCAATGGATTCAAGTAGGCTTGGGTATCGTGGGCTTAGAACGGCCCATCTTGAGTTTAGTGCTGACCATGGTTGTTCGGCCTTTAATCCCTTTTCCGGAATTAGGTATCTCCCCCTTTTCATTACTTTGATAACCGAAATACAAAGTCTGAGAAATGACCAAGGAATGAATGGTGAAAAACGAGTTTGATGCACTTATGGAAACCCATTGAGTTCCAGTACAGGCTTGAAAACGCCCAAGCTTCAACAAGTGCATCAACACAAAGAAAACAAAGTCCGGTGTGGTGACCTGCAACGATCGAAGACTCCTCATCGCCACCTTGAGCAAAATATAACGGGAACGGCTATGTATTGTTGTTCCCGAGACCTATTTAGCGCCTTCTGCACCACTTAAAGGGTAAATAGTATATGGCGCACACCCCCTGCGTGCACAGTTTCTAAGTGGGCCAGCCCATTAGGGCAAACCTTCCAACCTTCCATGTTTTTTCTGGGCGGCTTTTTCTTCTGTTTTCTTCCCAACACGGGTTTTGCGGGTTTTCTAGTTTTCCTTTCCTTTTCCTTTTTTTTTTCAATTTCGTTTTGTTTTACCTTTTTTATTTTTTATCAAATTCGTGTAATTTTCACAAGGTTGTGGTTTTTCAAATTTGAACGTTTTTTCTAATGTGAACTTTTTGGAAGTGAACCTTTTTCAATTTTTGGGAACTTTTTTCTAAAAATTGATGAACGTGTTTTTAAATTCAATGAACTTTT
>NC_041390.1:553983830-553987798 GCF_002162155.2 Triticum dicoccoides
CCCAAAACCAGAGTACCCTACTGGATCGACCCACTTAGATCCCTTTTTAGGTGATTGCTACGTAAACACTTGCGAGGAGCGATGTGTTATATCAATTGTGTAAGATAACACCTTTCTCAGTGATAACCTAGGCACATTATTTATTGGGCCACAATAGATATGTATCGAAAAGCTATTATGGTTTGTACATTCATATTTTTGGCGCCATATATTGTGAAATTAGTCCATTAATACAAAATAAAGAACATGAATGGTTTCGAGCAAGTTGGAGAGAGGCCAATTGCACGTGTCCTTGAAATGGTTACAAAGTTTAGGTGGATCACAATAGTTTTGTGTAGAGAAACGATGTGAAAATCAATGGACAACAATAAAATTTATAGAACTTTGCATTCCAAATACATGTTAAACTACATAGCGTGAATGTGGCAATGGCTAACAATTCACCCCATAAGAATAAGAAAGGAAAATTTCACTAAGAAACAAGCAGCACCAACAACCGAGAGTGGGAGAGGGGATCTAAATACACTTTAGAGTTATCTATTTTGTTACATATGACTTGATAGCTTTTTGATCCGCAAACCTCTGTAGGGTTATTTGCTAGATTTGTAAACCTTAAAACATTATACCAAGTGCTATAGTTATTTAAGGATATTATGCGGAATGATGCATATGTACACATTATAGCATATTAAAGGGGCATACCTTAATTTCTGGAGTAAAATTATCTTTGTTTCTTAGACGTATGGTAAAATACTCCATAGAAAAAATCTTCAATAACCAAGAGTAACATTCTTTTACAACAAAACATAGTGTCACTATAGGAGTAGAAATTTATTGTAATGAAAAATATTAGAAATGCATGGAAAATTTGCAACACAACATTCTTTTACAAAAAAACATAGTGTCACTATTAATATTTCTACTTATATCAGAAATATAATATAATATTATATAGTATATCGAGGGATGTATCAATAAACCCAACATACATTTGTCAGCTGAGTTATAATGGACTAAAAAAGTTTAGTATAAATATGAGAGACCATTTTTAACTTGCTAACATTCAGCCCAGCTTCTTCATAACCCGGCAAATCCCAAACTGGAGCATCATCTTAACCTCCTATCCAACTAGCTGAATTCATTAGTTGGCAAAAGAAGTAGCAGTTAAGTTTAATTTTGTAGGGGATTTGATCACATATGCTCCACCAGATAGCCCCTAACTTGTAAAAGCCCCCTTCCACATGAGCATGTTCAAACTTCACTCTCACTTGAGTAAACTCAATAGTAGGAAACTAGAGCTCCAAGGCATGTCCGGGAAGCTACAGGGTCAAGTCCAAGGAGAGGCATTTCACTCGAACCCACATTGAGGGAAGGAACTTGGAGACGCCACCGAGGATAACATAGGACTAAGTCATGCTTCATTGAGGCGACATAACCTTTTCAAATAAACATTGAAGTGTTAAGTTCATTCATGTATGGCGACTTTTGCCATAAGGCCATACACCCACTAATATATTTTCCCAAGTTATTTTTAAAAGCCTCTAATCAGTTGTTGTCCTCGCTACACCGATAATATATACAGTAGGCAACGAGCTGACGGGAGCCTGCTTGTAGGGTGGAACATTTTTTTGGTGGATTTGATTTGTAGTGCTTTGGGCGACCATCTATGTGTTCCTCCCAGATCCTATTTAACTCTTAACTCGCTAGTTACCGCACACCCCATCATACGATATTTAGGTAAGGGACCGGCCCATATATGCTATAACTTTTTGTGGCTTTGTGAAGCTACTCGTTGGTTTTTTGTTTGTTTTTTCTTATCTTTATTTTTTCATTTTAAATTTCATAAAAAATCAAATTCGTGAACCTTTTTGAAAAATGCAAACAACTTGTATAAATCTGTGTTTTTTCTAAAACTCATGAACAATTTTGAAAATCACGAACAAGTTTCAAATCTATGAACTTTTAAAAATTCATGATTTTTTTCAAAGTCGTGTTTTTTTAAAATTAACAAAATATACCAAATTTTGTTTTTTAAAACAATTTTTGAACTTTTACAAATTCATGATTTTTAAAAATCATAGTTTTTTTAATTTTTTCAAATTTGTGAAGAATTTTATATTTCATAGAAAATTTTAAATATATTAAAAATTCGATAGCTTGTTTCTTTTAAATGAGGAGGTGTTTTTTCAGAAGAACGAGAAAAAAAGAGGTGGGCCAGCGTACAATAGCAGACGAAGCAGTCGAGCATGAGCAATAAACTTGGCCGCCCCAAAAATGAGCGTGTTGTTATCGCTAGTGTGCCAACCAGTGCCATAAGCGCTACAGAGGAGCTCCCATTTTTCCTCCAACATATTTTCAAACAATCTATGGACAGATGTTTGCGTAGAAACACTGGGCCTAGTTCAAGAGGCTTGGGCTTCTTGGGCTTAAATCGGCCCATCTTGAAGTTTAGTGTTGACCATTCTAGGTCCTTTATTTCTTCCGAATTAGTTTTCTCACAACTTTCATTACTTTGATAAAATATAAAGTCCTCGAGAGCGTAACAAGGAATGAAAGTCAAAAAACAAGCTCGATGCACTTATGGGAACCCGTCAAATTTCAGTAGGAGCTTGAAAATGTCCAAGCTTCGACAAGCTAGCTTGAACCCACAAATTTCTGGTCAGGTCATTGAGATGTGTTGCTCAAGTCTAGGTTTAGGATAGGCCACCCCAGCAAAACATGGTATCAGAAACACTACAACACAGAGCACAAAGTCTGATTATGTGACTTCTAGTGCTCAAAGACTCCTCATTGCCACGTTGAACAAAAGATAACACCTTCCTTGGTGTCAACCAGGGCACCTTATCTATTCTGGGCCACAATACATTTGTATCAAAAAGAGAAAAGGTTATATATTCATTATATGTGGTTTTTGAAATTAGTACATGAATATAAAATAAGGATAGGAATTGTTTCAAGCAAGTTGGAGAGAGCCTAAATTGAATGTGTATTTGTAATGGCTACAAAGTTTTGTAGGGAAAAATAATGTGAAAATCAAATAGACAACAATGCAATTCATAAACTTTGTATTACAAACACGCATGCATGTCACAACCTACTGAACATCAATGTGCCAATGCCTGACCACTTACCTGCAAGAACGAGAAGGGAAATTTTGACCAAGAAACAAGCACACTAACAAGCAAAACTGGGATAGTGGACCCTACATGCACTCTAGAGTTATCTATTTAGCAACATGTGCACTTGGTCATTTTGTGATGCAAAAACATATGCCTGGCTATTTGCTAAATTTGTAATCTCTAAAAAACTTCACCAAGCGTCATAGCTATTTAAGATATTTTGAATAATGATGCATACAAACGCACGATGGCATAATAAATGGGCATATATTAATTGGTCGAGTAATGTGATCTTAGTTTGGTTAGATCTATGGTGAAATCCATTATAGAAAAGATTTTATTGAACAAACCAGAGTAATAAACTTTTATACAACAAAACATAGTGTCACTTTAGCACTAGAAATTTATTGTAGTGACAAATATTAGAAATGTATGAGTTTTTTCACCATAACATATATATTAGCATGTTTACCTTGCATTATAAATGCTTCTGCTTATACACTAGTAGAAAAACGACCTAATGTGGGACACATTAGTCCCGGTTCAATTTTGGCCCGGTACTAATGGTACCATTAGTGCCGGTTCGAACGGCTATGCATTAATGCCGGTTCGTGTTGAACCTTTAGTACCGGTTCGTTCCACGAATCGGTACTAAAGGGGTGGTGGCAGGCTGGCGTCAGGCCGGGGCCCCATGATCACCTTTAGTCCCGGTTCGTGGCACAAACCGGTACTAAAGGGCTAACCTTTAGTACCGGTTCATGCCACAAACCGGGACTAAAGGGGTCTGACCTATAGTCCTGGTTCGAGACACAAACCGGGACTATAGGGCAATTTTCAAACTCTACCCCC
>NC_041390.1:553987900-554025781 GCF_002162155.2 Triticum dicoccoides
GTATCGCCATTTCAGTTTTGAAAAAAACAAAAGAAAATGATAAAAAATTCAAAAATTAAAATTCTTCGAGATGTTGTTATATTACTACATCTACTAGTTAGGAAAATTTAAAAACTTAAATTTGGACATGTTTTGCAAAAAGTGTTATGAAAAAGTAAAACGGCTATAACTTTTGCATACGATGTCGAAGAAAAACATATAATATATCAAAATATTCAGCAAGAAATCTGCATCTCATTTTGACAGCCTACGGCCTATTTGCAATTTTTTAGAATCCTCAAATACCAAAAGGAAAAAAGATATGCTCAAATTTCAGTTTTTTTATTTTTGGTTAAATCTGGTCAAACTATGGTCAAGCTACTTATTCAAGAAGTATTAATGTTACTACATAATTATTCAAGAATATTAGTGTTACTAAATAATTATTTCAATTTTTTGAATTTTGGTCAAATCTGGTCAAACTGCGGTCAAACTATGGTCAAACTTATTCAAGAAATATTAGTGTTACTAAATAATTACTGTTTTTTAGTATAATAGTTTCAAACTCAAACGGTGAAATGTGTGACCTAATGCTCAAGCTAAACTGCTGAGGGTTAATAGGATTGACAGCTTACATTTGTTAGGAAAACAACAAGTGCAGACTTGGAAAGTAGGGGGAATAGAACTCCAAAGTTAAGCGTGCTCAGGCTGGGGGAGTGAGAGGATGGGTGACCGGCCAGGAAGTTAGACGATTTAGAATGAGAGATCCACACTTGAGCAGTTAAGAGGGGTGATTAGAGACTAAATCATCAAATAATTCAGAAAATCAAAAAAAAATCAATTTTTTCCAAAAATTAAAAAAAAATACCTTTAGTACCGGTTGGTAACACCAACCGGTACTAAAGGTCCCCCATACCACGGCCCGAGCTCACGCCACGTGGTGGGCCTTTAGTGGCGGTTCATGCTGAACCGGTTCTAAAGGGGGGGGGCTTTAGTCTCCACCCTTTAGTGCCGGTTGCAGAACTAGCACTAAAGGCCCTTACGAACTGGTAATAAAGCTCCGTTTTCTACTAGTGATACCTGGAGTAACATCCATATATTATATCGAAGGATGTATCAATAAAGCAACATATATTTAATGATAGGTTGAGGTATAATGAACTAAAAAAGTTTAGTATGAATAGCCGAGAACATATTTCACTTGCCTATATCCATGAAACAGAAGCAGTGCTTCATGATTAAAACTGTCTGGTTCCTATATGACTCAGGATAAGGAGTGCTGATTAGAAATTGATCCAGTATCGTCACATTTCATTGTACCATCATACACAAATTGGATGTGATACTGTCATATGCATAGCGTAGTTTGAATGAAATTTATAAACTTTAGCATCATCTTAACAGACACGGATTTGTAGCACCTCCGTGCTCCACCCACCAAATGAAGCCCTTATGTTATTGTGTCCAGACCATAGCATTAATTGATCAAATTGATAAACATGAGAAGACACGTTTGCAATACACCTGATAAGACACGTTTGCAATACACCTGAGAAGACACATTTGCGATACACGTTTGTAATAACTCTGTCGAATCAGCTAAAAACTCCACTGAACACATTTATTGTGTGGAAGTTACTCCTTGGAACACAGTCCCGTTGAAGTTTTGGTCCAGGATATTGAGTGGAAAGAAGTTACTCCTTTGAACACATTTCTTGAGCCTTTTCATCTATTTTAAGAGGATTTTATGGCATCCACTTTCTTAATTATGTTTACTTCGTGATTATGAATTGCATTGGTGAGGCCAAGGTCTCTAACTTTAAATAATATGGGCATTTGGTGTTGCCGTTAGGATTCTGGATTAGCGGAGAAATTGCGTATTCCATTTTGCTTGTATGCATATTTTAAGTTCTAATTTAAGTTAGGAACTTCAGTCATTTTTTGCTTGTAATATGAACATGTATGTCGCATGCAGTTTAAAGTTTGGAACTTCTATGGGGAAAAATGGAAGCTATGAACTAAGTAGTTTGAATTTTCTACATCCTAAAGTATATTTATGATTATATGCAGATTTCAAGTTTGGGTTTAGGTTGGGAACTTGGGTTAAAATTTTGAATCTTTGAACTAAGTAGGTTGAATATATGAACATATTCATCTTAGTAACTGAAACTTAAGTACAATTGATGTGGGATTTAAAATCTGAAGCAGAAAGTCTTCCACACACTAGTGTGCATCCTGATCGGTTGTTAGATGTTGGAGGTTGCACATGTTAGTGTGCATTTATTGTAGAATTAAAAAATAATTGGAAATTAAATAAACATCGTGAATACAAATGAAGTATACAACCCAAGAATGGATCCCTAGACACAGCGTCGGGTCAGATTCAAGGGATGGAGTAGCTGGGTGCTCCTATGCAATTACCCATCTTAACCTCCTATTATAGTAGTCGCATTCATTAGGCTACTAAATAAGTAGGAGTTAACTATAACTTCATAGGGGACTTGAGCACTTTGTGCTGAAATCATGCATCATTACGTCACGCCCAAAATGCCCCCCCCCCCAAAATATAGATACCCTACCAAAGAAAATCTATCACCACCACAAAGAATCACATGCAATAGATACACATTCTAAAGGAAATATGCCCTAGAGGAAATAATAAAGTTGTTATTTATATTTTCTTATATCATGATAAATGTTTATTATTCATGCTAGAATTGTATTAACCGGAAACTTAGTACATGTGTGAATACATAGACAAACAGAGTGTCCCTAGTATGCCTCTACTTGACTAGCTCGTTAATCAAAGATGGTTAAGTTTCCTGACCATAGACATGTGTTGTCATTTGATGAGCGAGGTCACATCACTAGAGAATGATGTGATGGACAAGACCCATCTGTTAGCTTAACATTATGATCATTTAGTTTTATTGCTCTTGTTTTCTTCATGAGTTATACATATTCCTCTGACTATGAGATTATGCAACTCCGGAATATCGGAGAAACACCTTGTGTGCTATCAAACATCACAACATAACTGGGTAATTATAAAGATGCTCTACAGGTGTATCCGAAGGTGTTTGTTGAGTTGGCATAGATCGAGATTAGGGTTTGTCACTCCGGGTATTGGAAAGGTATCTCTGGGCCCTCTCGATAATGCACATCACTATAAGCCTTGCAAGCAATGTGACTAATGAGTTAGTTGCGGGATGATGCATTATGGAACGAGTAAAGAGACTTGCCAGTAATGAGATTGAACTAGGTATGATGATACCGACGATCGAATCTCGGGCTAGTAACATACAGATGACAAAGGGAATGACGTATGTTGTTATGCGGTTCGACCGAGGAAGATCTTCGTAGAATATCTAGGAACCAATCTAAGCATACATGTTTCGCTATTGGTTATTGACCGAAGATGTGTCTCGTTCATGTCTACATAGTTCTCGAACTTGTAGGGTCCGCACGCTTAACGTTTGATGATGATTTGTATTATGAGTCATGTGTTTTGGTGACCGGAACTTGTTCGGAGTCTCGGATGAGATCACGGGCATGACAAGGAGTCTTGAAATGGTCGAGAGGTAAATATTCATATATTGGAAGGTTATATTCGGACATCAGAATGGTTCCGAGTGATTCGAATATTTTACCGGAGTACCGAGGGGTTGCCGGAACCCCCTCCCCCCTGTAGGGAAATAATGGGCCTTAGTGGAGAGAGAGGAGGGCTGCGAGGGGTGGCCGCCTCCCCATGGCAGTCCGAATTGGAATAGGGGGAGGGGGTGGCGGCCCCCTTTCCCTCTCCTTCCTTTTCCCTCTGGTAGAGGAAGGAAAGGGGGGGGGGCGAATCCTACTTGGACTGGGAGTCCAAGTAGGACTCCCCCCCTTGGCGCGCCCCTCCTGGCCATCAGCCTCCTCCTCCCCCCTTTATATACAGGGGCGGAGGGCATCCCAAAGGTCCACCAAGAATTCTCTTAGCCGTGTGTGGTGCCGCCCTCCACAGTTTACTCCTCCGGTCATAGCGCCGTAGTGCTTAGGCGAAGCCCTGCATGGATCACATCACCATCACCATCACCACACCGTCATGCTGACGGAACACTCCTTTGACCCTCTACTAGATCAAGAGTTCGAGGGACGTCATCGAGATGAACGTGTGCTGAACACGGAAGTGCCGTACGTTCGGTGCTTGGATTGATTAGATCATGAAGACATTCGACTACATCAACCGTGTTAACATAATGCTTCCGCTTTCGGTCTATGAGGGTACGTGGACACACTCTCCCCCTCTCGTTGCTATGCATCTCCTAGATAGATCTTGCGTGATCGTAGGAATTTTTTTGAAATTGCATGCTACGTTCCCCAACAGTGGCATCCGAGCCAGGTCTATGCGTAGATGATATGCACAAGTAGAACACAAAGAGTTATGGGCGATAATAGTCATACTTCTTACCACCAACGTCTTACTTTGATTCGACGGTATTGTTGGATGAAGCGGACCAGACCGACATTACATGACCGCGTTCATGAGACTGGTTCTACCAACGTGCTTTGCACACAGGTGGCTGGCAGGTGTCTGTTTCTCCAACTTTAGTTGAATTGAGTTTGACTACGGGCGGTCCTTGGTGAAGGTTAAAACAACACACTTGACGAAAAAATCGTTGTGGTTTTGATGCGTAGTTAAGAACGGTTCTTGCTAGAAGCCCGTAGCAGTCACGTAAAACTTGCAACAACAAAGTAGAGGATGCCTAACTTGTTTTTTCAGGGCATGTTGTGATGTGATATGGTCAAGACATGATGAGATATAAATTGTTGTATGAGATGGTCATGTTTTGTAAAAGTTATTGGCAACTGGCAGGAGCCTTATGGTTGTCGCTTTATTGTATGAAATGCAATCACCATGTAATTGCTTTACTTCATCTCTAAGCGGTAGTGATAGTCGTAGACGCAATAGTTGGCGAGACAACAACGATGCTACGATGGGGATCAAGGTGTCAAGCCGGTGACGATGGAGATCATGACGGTGCTTTGGAGATGGAGATCAAAGGCGCAACATGATGATGGACATATCATGTCACATATTTTGATTGCATGTGATGTTTATCTTTTATGCATCTTATTTTGCTTAGTACAGCAGTAGCATTATAAGATGACCCCTCACTAAATTTCAATGTATAAGCGTTCTCCCAGAGTAGGCACCGTTGCTACAGTTCCTCGTGCCGAGACACCACGTGATGATCGGATGTGATAAACTCTACGTTCACATACAATGGGTGCAAGCCAGTTTTGCACGTGCAGAATACTTGGGTTAATCTTGACGAGGCTAGCATATGCAGATATGGTCTCGGAACACTGAGACCGAAAGGTCGAACGTGAATCATATAGTAGATATGATCAACATAGTGATGTTCACCATTGAAAGCTACTCCATCTTGACGGTATCCTAGACTAGGGGGTACTCACCACATCGTCTCCCGACCAGTTGGATCGGGCCGAGGACCCCCATGGCGGTTCACTTATGGGCCACTTCGGGCAGCCCATGCCGCATACAAGGAGGATTCCACAAAACTTGGCGTACAAGACAAGGACTCCTCTCAACCCTAGGCCCATGGTGCATATATAAACCGAGGCTAGGCTAGTCAATAGACAATCTAATATTCATTAGAACAATCTCGTGGTAGATACATGTACTCTGTACTACACCTCATATGAATACAAGCAAAAGCATGACGTAAAGTTTTACCTCCATCAATAGGGCCCGAACTTGGGTAAAATCCCGTGTCCATGTTACCATCGCTCCAAGACGCCTAGCTTAGGACCCATACTACGAGATATGCCAGATATAGAACCGACATTGGTGTTTTCATTGAGAGCCTGCTGGCAGTCACCACAGTGTGATGGGAATTCGGATCGTCTCCGATGCGACTACGCATTGGATCCGAGCTTTATGGTCGATGTCGGCATCTTTGTCGTCGGCTCGACTAGTCACCTCGGATGGACCGAGGACCGCGCTCCACGTCAGATCATCAAGATTAGACAGATATTTTCGTCATCATCAGCTGAAATCTCAACCAAGACTATGGAAAAGTCGTCCATGGAGCCTGGGGGCTCATCGTCAACAGTGCCCTCGGGCGATCGCACAATTTTTTCTGTACAGCATACTTGTTTTCACTACCAGCGTTTCTTCGGGAGTCGATTTGATAAACCCTTTGGTGGAATTGTGCGGAATTGAGTATACAACAACCCTGTAAAATTCCGTTGCCTTCCAATGAAGGAATCTCTGGCGATCTATGATATACCGGAGGCCTGTCGAGTCTGGACGGGAATCTGGACAAGTTTAGAGCGTGGTTTCCAGAGCCTAGCTCTGAGGTTATTTAGAAGATCCAACGGTTCATCTTCTAAGGAATTTCCATATCTACCACCTCTCAAAATTTCAGCTCGATCCGACCGTTCAAACTCCGTAAACCTTCCGATTAGTGCATCACTTTTCATATCTATTTTCTACGCGAATACGAATCCGACCAGAGTTTATCTTTTTTCATGAATGGGATATTGGACAACCTTTTTGGAAGAATCTCTTTTTAGGGTATTGTGTTTTGTTTTCGAACACATGCTCACAAATTTTCCTTTTCGGAGGTAACCTTCACCGCCGGGCCGGTGTCAAACCAGCCCTTGCTCCACGTCTGTCGACCTGCGCTAGACAGATCATCGCTTCATCGAGCCGAACCTAACCTTATCGGATCATCAGCTCGGCAAGACGAACAAGAGTTCGGCATCGCGAATGCTAAATCATCACCAACACCATCGTCCAACGGGTTGCACGGGTCAGGCATGCCGACATCGCCGCTCGGTCACTTCATCAATCCGGCATTGACCGCTTCACAAGTTATAACCAGCGTCGGCATGGCCGAGCCGTAGCTTCTTTAAACCGATGTCTCCCACACCAAACCGCTTCAACACCTCGGTTGGCACAGCGGCTGCAACATCACCTTACCGACCTGCTCTGTCACCCTGGCTGGACCAGGAGCTTCGCCATCTCTTCATCAACCTACTCCGGAGACTTCGGCGTCACCAGCCGACCAGGTTCATCATGTTAGCTGGACCGGGGGCTTCGCTTCGCCGCGTCTCAACCGAGCACGCGCACACAACATCAAGCTAGCGCTGTCACTAGTACTATTACTAGATGCAAATCCATGAATGCTCGCGTGTGTCTCTTTGGATTGCTACAACAAATAAACTAGGTGCTATTATTCCTACTAATTTTTTTGCTTGCATGGGCTTATTTTTCCCGAGGAATATTACTCTGATTTGTTTCATCCTCTGTACATAGGACTGTCAAATGCTAGCTGCATTAATGATGGTTGGATGATGGTTCGGTCAATTTCCCATCCGCAGTTCGGCGAACGCCACATCGGGAACTAGGACCGCCCTGCGAATTCAGGCTTTGCCATGCCGACGCCCCGCATCGGCATTGGCTTCGACGCCAGGCCACATCTCTTTAAAAATTAATTTGCATAAATTAATTTTGCGAGTATTTTTGATATATTTATATTTTTATTATTTTGGACTGCACTATTTTACACGTGTAGGTAATCGACTTCGACCGCGTCACGCGGTCACTTCGGCAAGCCGACGTCGTCGTCCCAATTGGCATAAATCAGCTCGCGTGATCTGGTTGAATTGCCATACCGACATGTTCGGCTGCCTTGGGGATTTCGGCATCCCTGAGAGAGCTCTACCTCATCGAGTGTTCGGCACACATGCCATATTTCTTTTATTACTCGCTTTGCATAAATTATTAATTATGCAACGATTTTTCTAAATTTATTACTATTATCTTTGGCTTGCACTATTTTCTGTGCACAGGTAAATGATCCTGGTTGGGCAACGCTGTCACCTCATTGTACTGACGTACCACGCCACCTCGGCTGGACTGGTGGCTTCGTCATCACTTCATTAAACCACGCCGCGGACTTCGGTGTCATACAACCGGCCTGCTCTGTCGCCTCGGTCGGACTGGGGGTTCCACCTCGCCACATTGGCCGTGCTATGTCATCACTTCGGAATGCCGAACTCTTTTCTCTGCCACCTCGGGACCGGCTTGGGGGCTGGGACCTCGTCCCGGCGTAAGCTCGGGCTGCGCAACGACACCGAGCTCATTAACCAGCTAAGTCGCTTCCATGCCCAGTTTTTTTCAATTCTCGTTTGGTTCGACCAAACTTTATATTTATGTTAAACAAAAAACTTAGTTTTTTAAAAATGTTATTTGTTAAAAACACTTCCTTTACCCAAGTTTGGGGGCTCTTAAATTCGTATTTGCCATCCTATAATAATTGTTTTCTTCCTAGTCGTTGCAAAGTCTTTTTCTACCACTCCTTTCTCGACTCGAGTGTGTGGTCAATAGCCGGATAGCCTGTTTTCTCTCTAATGTCGCTTGAGTTTAGTTCGCTAAGCTGGCCTAACAAGCAGTACTCCGCCTTCGGGATAGGAGGCTGCAGTCGTAGGCTGACCCGCTTGAAGTCTTGAGATCGGATGTGTCATATTAATGCACGACAGAAGCACAAACATAATACCAATTTTCGGATTGGCACCAAATGACTTGATTTAGTTTGGGCATAAAGTTTTTACTAAAGTTTTTGGTTTTCCAAGCCTATGGCACTTTTAAACTATTTGTGTGTTTCCAGCATAAGTCTCACAGTGCAACGCCGGACACCTTTAGAGTTTCGGCAAAAACATTCTCGGATATTGCTATATACATCGGTTTCGAATTGTGTCTTCGGTCAATAGTTGGGTCGACTGGCTCATGTGCTTGCCTCCTACATTTCGCTTTGTTCGGCTAGGTGTGCAAAGGGAGAACCACTGTGATTGTGCTTCTAGCTCGAATGGTTAAGCACCTTACTGGAGAAAGCCGAAAACTGACCGTCACAATGGGCATAAACTGGTCAGCGATCCGATGATGGTGTAAAACTATAGACCGATACCGATTACTCCGTGTTAAACGATGGCCCTTTCGTAACATTGGCCAAAGTGTTAATGTCTAGACTTCGGTCGGTGAGGAACACTAATCGGGGGCTCGTAGCTAGCTTCCTCAGTTTAAAGCTCCTCTGACTAAGTGAAAGTTATAAAGCCCGCATATCTGATTGCCTTGTTTCCGCTAACACAATCGCCTCCGGGCACCGAGACGTCGGCTAAGGATTGTTTTGTTACAGCAGACACACACTGCGTAGTATCTACAAAGGGGTAGAAGCCGATGATGGACCACTTTCAACTGATAAACGATCGCAACAAAGTCAAAATAAACATATATGCTCAGTGTTTGTATTCAGTATACAAGCGCCGCCTTCCGTAATTATCGTTATAAAGCCATAAATGTGCATCAAATTTGACTTAAGATTTTGGCCAAGCTGGGTTGCCTGGCTCCCTACATTCTTGATTGTTCGGCTAGGGGGTAAAGGGAGCACCTTTGTGATTGTTACTACCGGGTCATCCGGATGAGTACCTCAGACTGGGTGAAGCCGAAAGCAACCTATCTTAAGAATATAATTGGTAGGCAACGATGTAAGTGAAATTTTTGGTTCATTAAGACCATAGAGTTCGGGAACTTCCCCCACACTAAATCCTCGATAGTTTCCTCCCACATTGATCGGAGGTGAGGTTTCATGATCATGATCAACATGACAACCCAAAGAAAGGAACCGATAGCGAGACTATTTTCTTCAGAAGATGTTTCTAACATTAGAAAGTAATATAACATATCTCTCTATGTACCTTTGTTTATAAAACCATATGGCCAGATTGCCTTGTTTGTCATAAATCGTTGCCCTTATAAAGGCTTTATAAAGTAGGACAAACACTCCCCGGCTACTGGCCGAGGAGGTTGAAGCCAATGGTCGGTCATCAAAGTTTTGTACAATGAGGATCTGAGCATTAATAATGTAGAGTACTTGGATACGTTGAATCATTACACAAAATTTGTGATTTTACTCCGGATATCGATCCTTAATTAGGCCACCCGTGCCCACATCAAGGCTCGGGGGCTACTGGGCTTCGGGCTTATCATTTACTAATATTAAAGGGGCACATTGATCCCCTGATCTGGTGTTGCCACCCGACTAGTGTCTCGGGGGCTACTGCATTGCCCATTCAATATAGAAAATTTAAAGTGCTCAGTGTTTGGCTTTACCGAACTATGGGCAAACGCGTCTTCGAACAAAAATAGGTACAATCTGGGACTTACCCGACATCAAGCTAATATATTACGGTGACTTTTCAAAACCCTCTCTCAAGGGTCCGTCCGCCGATCACTATCTCTTCTAATGTGCATCTCGGATTTTAGGCCGACACACACCTTGAGGGCTAGTGGCTATATATCTCGTCAGTAAATAAATTGCATCAATTGGAAATAAAATCCGCAAACAATCAGCCCAAGCCCGAGGTGGTACATCACGTCGGAAGCAGTCCAGCATAAAACTCGGGCTACAAGCGGCTGGCTCCATAGAGAACTTTTTCAGCGTCAAGCTCGGGTAACCTCCTTCAAACTTTTTTAAACACGAGGTAATCTATGACACTTCGTATACAGTCCGGCGTTGGAGCTCGGATACATTCCGGCGTTGGAGCTCGGAAGCGGTCCAGCGTTGGTGTTCGGCTGCAAAAGATACCTCGGGTGCAGTCCGGCCTTGGGGCTCAGACGCAAGAGGACATCGTTGCACGGGAACAACTTCAAACCCGAGGTGTGGCATAAAAAATAACAAGGCATTGCTAAAGGCCGAAAACTTAAAGGGGCTCCTCGGATACCCGACGTGTAAACTCTTCGGATTCACTTCGGCGATCCTCAAGATCGAAGATGAGAAGATTTGTTGAACCAGTTTTCAAGACCGACGACCAAAGATGAAGAATAGTTCAAAAGAATCGAGGAGCATCCCCAACTTGAAGACCGGTTCAGGGGGCTACCGATGGTGTCCTAGACTAGGGGGTACTCACCACATCGTCTCCTGACCAGCTGGATTGGGCCGAGGACCCCCATGGCGGTTCACTTATGGGCCACTTCGGGCAGCCCATGCCGCATACAAGGAGGATTCCACAAGACTTAGCGCACAAGATAAGGACTCCCCTAAACCCTAGGCCTACGATGCATATATAAACCGAGGCCAGGCTAGTTAATAGAGAATCTAATATTCATTAGAGCAATATCGTGGTAGATACATGTACTCTGTACTACACTCCATATGAATACAATCAAAAGCAGGAGGTAGGGTTTTACCTCCATCAAGAGGGCCCGAACCTGGGTAAAATACCGCTGTGCCCATGTTACCATCGCTCCAAGATGCCTAGCTTAGGACCCCTACTACGAGATATATCGGGTATTGAACAGACACATCTCACGTGATGATCGGACATGGTTTAGTTGATATGGATCACATGATCATTTAGATGACTAGAGGGATGTCTATCTAAGTGGGAGTTCTTAAGTAATATGATTAACTGAACTTTAATTTATCATGAGCTTAGTACCTGATAGTTTTTGCTTATCTATGTTGTTGTAGATCAATGGCCCGTGCTACCGTTCCCTTGAATTTTAATGCGTTCCTAGAGAAAGATAGGTTGAAAGATGGTAGAAACTACACGGACTGGGTCCGTAACTTGAGGATTATCCTCATTGCTGCATAGAAGAATTGCATCCTGGAAGCACCGCTAGGTGCAAGACCCGCTGCAGGAGCAACTCCGGACGTTATGAACGTCTGGCAGAGCAAAGCTGATGACTACTCGATAGTTCAGTGTGCCATGCTTTACTGCTTAGAATCGGGACTTCAAAGACGTTTTGAACATCATGGAGCATATGAGATTTCCAGGAGTGGAAGTTAATATTTCAAGCAAATGCCCGAGTTGAGAGATATGAAGTCTCCAACAAGTTCTATAGCTGCAAGATGGAGGACAATAGTTCTGTCAGTGAACACATACTCACAATGTCTGGGTACCATAAGCACTTGACTCAGCCGGGAGTTAATCTTCCTGATGATAGTGTCATTGATAGAGTTCTTCAATCACTGCCACCAAGCTATAAAGGCTTCATGATGAACAATAATATGCAAGGGATGGAAAAGACAATTCCCGAGCTCTTCGCGATGCTAAAGGCTGTGGAGGTAGAAATCAAGAAGGAGCATCAAGTGTTGATGGTTAACAAGGCCACTAGTTTCAAGAAAAAAGGCAAAGGGAAGAACGGGAACTTCAAGAAGAATAGCAAGCAAGTTGCTGCTCAAGGGAAGAAACCCAAGTCTGGACCTAAGCCTAAAACTGAGTGCTTCTACTGCAAAAGGACTAGTCACTGGAAGCGAAATTGCCCCAAGTATTTGGCGGATAAGAAGGATGGCAAAGTGAAAGGTATATTTGATATACATGTTATTGGTGTGTACCTTACTAATGCTCTAGTAGCGCCTGGGTATTTGATACTGGTTATGTTGCTCATATTTGCAACTCGAAACAGGGGCTACAGATTAAACGAAGATTGGCTAAGGACAAGGTGACGATGCGCGTCGGAAAGGGTTCCAAGGTTGATGTGATCGCCGTCGGCATGCTACCTCTACATCTACCATCGGGATTAGTTTTAGACCTGAATAATTGTTATTTGATGCCAGCGTTGAGCATGACCATTATATCTGGATCTTGTTTGATGTGAGATGGTTATTCATTTAAATTGGAGAATAATGGTTTTTCTATTTATATGAGTAATATCTTTATGGCCATGCACCCTTGATGAGTGGTTTATTGATAACCCACAAGTATAGGGGATCACAACAGTTTTCGAGGGTAGAGTATTCAACCCAAATTCATTGATTCGACACAAGGGGAGACAAAAGAATATTCTCAAGTATTAGTAGTTGAGTTGTTAATTCAACCACACCTGAAAGACTTAATATCTGCAGCTAAGTATTTAGTAGCTAAGTAGTATGGAAGTAACGGTAACAGTGGCAAAAGTAACAGTAGTAGTTTTTGTAGCAATCGTAACAGTGGCAACGGAAAAGTAACTAAGCAAAGATCAATATGTAAAAAGCTCATAGGAAATGGATCAATGATGGATAATTATGTCGGATGTGATTCCTCATGCAACAGTTATAACATAGGGTGACACAGAACTAGCTCCAGTTCATCAATGTAATGTAGGCATGTATTCCGAATATAGTCATACGTGCTTATGGAAAAGAACTTGCATGGCATCTTTTGTCCTACCCTACCGTGGCAGTGGGGTCCTATAGGAAACTAAGGGATATTAAGGCCTCCTTTTAATAGAGTACCGGACCAAAGCATTAACACTTAGTGAATACATGAACTCCTCAAACTACGGTCATCACCGGGAGTGGTCCCGATTTTTTGTCACTTCGGGGTTGCCGGATCATAGCACACAGTAGGTGACTATTGACTTGCAAGATAGGATCAAGAACTCACATATATTCATGAAAACATAATAGGTTCAGATCTGAAATCATGGCACTCGGGCCCTAGTGACAAGCATTAAGCATAGCAAAGTCATAGCAACATCAATCTTAGAACATAATGGATACTAGGGATCAAACCCTAACAAAACTAACTCCATTACATGGTAAATCTCATCCAACCCATCACCGTCCAGCAAGCCTACGATGAGATTACTCACGCACGGCAGTGAGCATCATGAAATTTGTGATGGAGGATGGTTGATGATGACGATGGCGACGGATTCCCCTCTCTGGAGCCCCGAACGGACTCCAGATCGGCCCTCCCGAGGAAGATTAGGGCTTGGCGGCGGCTCCGTATCGTAAAACATGATGAATCCTTCTCTCTGGTTTTTTCTCCCCAAAAGTGAATATATGGAGTTGGGGTTGAGGTCGGTGGAGTCCCAGGGGGCCCACAAGGCAGGGGCGCGCACCCACGTGGACATGGTGTGGGCACCCTGATGCTGATTCTTTCATCAGTATTTTTCATTAATTCCAAAACGTGTCTCCGTGGATTTTTAGGTCATTTCGAGAAATTTTATTTATGCACAAAAATAACACCATGGCAGTTCTGCTGAAAACAACGTTAGTCCGGGTTATTTCCATCCAAATCATACAAGTTAGAGTCCAAAACAAGGGCAAAAGTGTTTGGAAAATTATATACATTGGAGACGTATCAACTCCCCAAGCTTAAACCTTTGCTTCTCCTCAAGCAATTCAGTTGACAAACTGAAAGTGATAAAGAAAAACTTTTACAAACTCAGTTTGATCTTGTTGTTGCAAATATGTAAAACCAGCATTCAAGTTTTCAGCAAAGATTATGAACTAACCATATTCATAATAACATTTAGGTCTCATGTTTACTCATATCAATGGCATAATCAACTAGCGATCAATGATAATAAATCTCTGATGACAACACTTCCTCAAAACAATCATAACATGATATAACAAGATGGTATCTCGCTAGCCCTTTCTAGGACCGCAAAACATAAATGCAGAGCACCCCTGAAGATCAAGGACTGACTAGACATTGTAATTCATGGTAAACGAGATTCATTCCCAGTCATACTCAATGTAAATTAATAGCAATGCGTGCGAATGATAGCGGTGCTCTCCAACTGGTGCTTTTTAATAAGAGGATGATGACTCAACATAAAAGTAAATAGATAGGCCCTTCGCAGTGGGAAGTAGGGATTTGCAGAGGTGCCAGAGCTCGAGTTTTGAAACAGAGATAAATAATATTTTGAGTGGCATACTTTCATTGTCAACATAACAACCAAGATATCTCGGTATCTTCCATGCTACACACATTATAGGCGGTTCCCAAACAGAATGGTAAAGTTTATACTCCCCCACCACCAACAAACATCAATCCATGGCTTGTCCGAAACAACGGGTGCCGTCCAAGTAACAACAATCCTGGGGGAGTTTTGTTTGCAATTATTTTGATTTGATTTGAGGATGGAACTGGGCATCCCGGTTACCGGCAATTTTCTCATGAATGATGAGCGGAGTCCATTCATCGTGAGAATATCCCACCTAGCATGGAAGATATAGACAGACCTAGTTGATACATGAGCTATTCGAGCATACAAAACGGAATTTCATTTAAAGGTTTAGAGTTTGGCACATAAAAAATTACTTGGAATGGCAGGTAAATACAACATATAGGAAGGTATGATGGACTCATATGGAATAACTTTGGGGTTTATGGAAGTGGATGCACAAGCAGTATTCCCGCTTAGTACAAGTGAAGGCTAGAAAGAGACTGGGAAGAGACCAACTAGAGAGCGACAACAGTCATGAACATGCATTAAGATTAATCAACAATGAGTGAAAGCATGAGTAGGATATAAATCGCCGTGAACATAAATATCGTGGAGGCTATGTTGATTTTGTTTCAACTACATGCGTGAACATGTGCCAAGTCAAGCCACTCGAATCATTCAAAGGAGGATACCACCCTATCATACCACATCACAACCATTTTAATAGCATGTTGGCACGCAAGGTAAACCATTATAAACTCCTAGCTAATTAAGCATGGCATGGGCAACTATAATCTCTAATTGTCATTGCAAACATGTTTCATTCATAATAGGTTGAATTAGGAACGATGAACTAATCATATTTACAAAAACAAGATAGGTCGAGTTCATACCAGCTTCTCTCATCTCATTCAGTCCATCATATATCGTCATTATTTCCTTTCACTCGCACGACCGAATGGTGTGGATAATAATATTAGTGCACGTGCATTGGACTAAGATGGAATCTGCAAGCATTTTATACATGGGAGAAGACAAGGTAATATGGGCTCTTGGTTAAATCATCAATAATGCATATGAGAGCCACTCAACATTTTCATCATGGTCTTCTCCTCTTGCCCCCCAAAGAATAAGAAAGGTAAAAAAACTATTTACATGGGAAAGCTCCCAACAAGCATAAAAAGAACGAGAAATCTTTTTGGGGTTTATTTTAGTTACTACTACAGGCATGGAAAGTAAACTAGCTAAAAGCTACAACTATTTTTTTGTTTTTCTTAAGGTTTTTCAAACACACAAGAAGAAGGCTTAGAAAAGAAAATAAACTAGCATGGATAGTACAATGAAAAAGTATGAGCACCGAAAACTAGAATGAGTGTGTGAACATGGATGTAATGTCGGTGAGGAATACGTACTCCCCCAAGCTTAGGCTTTTGGCCTAAGTTGGTCTATGCCCACGGATCGAAGCTACTCTCTCCAGTGTACTGAGGAGGGTCCTCAGGGTGCCACTGGTTGGCGATCTCCTCCGGATCCCACTGATAAACAAACTATCGATAATGATCAAGTGGTGGCTCAGGCTCAGGCTCTGGGACTTGTGTCAGCCTCCAGTATGCATAAAAGGCCTCGGGTAAGATGAGGTACGAGCCTGAAAGTATGTTAAACAAAGAGGGTGCAGGCAAGGTAATAGTGTCATAGTGAGTTTTATCAAATATCAAATTATACTTAAGCATCTTCTTATTTTTAACAATAAATTCATGTGCTACCATACTCTTATAATCTAGAAAAATAGGGGGCGGCAACTTTTCCTCTTTCTCATAATGCCTGATACGTCTCCAACGTATCTATAATTTTTGATTGCTCCATGCTATATTATCTACTATTTTGGACATTATTGGGCTTTATTATCCACTTTTATATTATTTTTTGGACTAACCTATTAACCGGAGGCCCAGCCCAAAATTGCTGTTTTTTTTGCCTATTTTAGGGTTTCGAAGAAAAGGAATATCAAACGGAGTCCAAACGGAATGAAACCTTCGGGAACGTGATTTTCTCACCGAATACAATTCAGGAGACTTGGACCCTACGTCAAGCCAGCTAACAGGAGGCCACGAGGTAGGGGGCGTGCCTGTCCCCCCCCTTAAGCGCTCCCTCCACCCTCGTGGGCCCCCTGTTGCTCCACCGACGTACTTCTTCCTCCTATATATACCCACGTACCCCAAACGATCAGATACACAGCCAAAACCCTAATTCCACCACCGTAACTTTCTGTATCCACGAGATCCCATCTTGGGGCCTGTTCCGGAGCTCCGCCGAAGGGGGCATCGATCACGGCGGGATTCTACATCCACACCATAGCCTCTCCGATGAAGTGTGAGTAGTGTACTTCAGACATACGGGTCCATAGTTAGTAGCTAGATGGCTTCTTCACTCTTTTTGGATCTCAATACAATGTTCTCCCCCTCTCTTGTGGAGATCTATTCGATGTAATCTTCTTTTTGCGGTATGATCAAGTCTATCTATGAATAATATTTGAATCTTCTCTGAATTCTTTTATGTATGATTGGTTATCTTTGCAAGTCTCTTCGAATTATGAATTTGGTTTCGCCTACTAGATTGATCTTTCTTGCAATGGGAGAAGTGCTTAGCTTTGGGTTCAATCTTGCGGTGTCCTTTCCCGGTGACAGTAAGGGCAGCAAGGCACGTATTGTATTGTTGCCATCGAGGATAACAAGATGGGGTTTTCTTCATATTGCATGAGTCTATCCCTCTACATCATGTCATCTTGCTTAAGGCGTTACTCTGTTTTTAACTTAATACTCTAGATGCATGCTGGATAGCGGTCGATGAGTGGAGTAATAGTAGTAGATGCAGGCAGGAGTCGGTCTACTTGTCTCGGACGTGATGCCTATATACATGATCATACCTAGATATTCTCATAACTATGCTCAATTATGTCAATTGCTCAACAATAATTTGTTCACCCACCGTAGAATACTTATGCTCTTGAGAGAAGCCACTTGTGAAACCTATGGCCCCGGGTCTATCTTTATCATATCAATCTCCTACTACTTAGTTATTTACTTTGCCATTTACTTTGCCTTTATTTTACTTTGCATCTTTATCATCAAAATACCAAAAATATTATCGTATCATATCTATCAGATCTCACTCTTGTAAGTGGCCCTATAGGGATTGACAACCCCTATTTGCGTTGGTTGCGAGGATTTATTTGTTTTGTGCAGGTGTGAGGGACTCACGCGTAGCCTCCTACTAGATTGATACCTTGGTTCCCAAAAACTGAGGGAAATACTTACGCTACTTTGCTGCATCATCCCTTCCTCTTCGAGGAAAACCAACGCAGTGCTAAAAGAGGTAGCAAGATGGATTTCTGGCGCCGTTGCCGCGGAGGTCTACACAAAAGTCAACATACCAAGTACCCATCACCATACCCTTATCTCCCGCATTACATTATTTGCCATTTACCTCTCGTTTTCCTCTCCCCCAATTCACCCTTGCGGTTTTATTCACCCTCTCTCTCTATCCTCCCTCTCTTTCTGCTTGCCTTTCTCCCGCTATGTCTGAATCAAAAAGGGTTGGGGGTTCTCTCCAGAGTTTTAGTACTTTGGACAACCCCTCTATCCTCGCTAAACTTGTAAATAAGGATACTATGGAAAAACCTACCGGAGTTATCAATGAGAGTCTTAATAATTTTGATGAAGAAGATTATGGAATTTTTCGTTATTTACTTGATGAATCTTTGAAAGATGCTTGGTATAGACTATTAAGGATCAGGGCTAGCTATGTTCCTCAATATCAAATTGAAGTTTACCTAAAAAGCTTTTATATTGCCCTTCCTTATTCTTTTAAGCATGTCTTAGATTCTATATTTGAAGAAGGTTTCGTTGAAGGGGATGTCGTAGACACTTATGAAAAAATAAAAACTATATTTGGGCACCCCATGAACGAGAAAGTTGAATCTACATCTCTTTTGCTCTCTTACCAAAATGAATCTATTAAAGAGATGAAGGCTAGCCTAGATACAAACTTCCGTAACATGCTTAATCTTTCTTCTACCATTAATACCCATGTGCTTTATCAAAATAGAAGGATTAATTCTATAGATAGCAAGTTTGCTCTTTTCTTTCCTAATACCAAAGATGGCAATACCTAGATCTATTCTTGCTTGTTATGCCTAGCTAGGGACGTTAAACGATAGCGCTTGTTGGGAGGCAACCCAATTTTATTTTTATTCCTTGCCTTTTGCTCCTGCTTAGTAATAAATAAATTATCTAGCCTCTGTTTTGGTTGTGTTTTTTGTGTTTAATTAGTGTTTGTTCCAAGTAGAACCGTTGAGAAGACTTGGGGAAAGTCTTGTTGAACTTGCTGTAAAAACAGAAACTTTAGCGCTCACGAGAACTGCTGTCATTTTTATTTGGAAAGTGATATTTAGTTAATTCTTTTTTCAGATGATTAAAAGATAAATTCCTCACGTCCAGAAATGCATTTGAGAATTTTTGGGGTTCCATATCTTGCGCTAGCTACAGATTACTACAGACTGTTCTGTTTTTGACAGATTCTGTTTTGCGTGTGTTGTTTGCTTATTTTGATGAATCTATGGCTAGTAAATTAGTTTATAAACCATAGAGAAGTTGGAATACAGTAGGTATAACACCCATATAAATAAATAATGAGTTCATTACAGTACCTTGAAGTGGTCTTTTGTTTTCTTTCGCTAACGGAGCTCACGAGATTTTCTACTTTAAGTTTTGTGTTGTGAAGTTTTCAAGTTTTGGGTAAAGATTTGATGGATTATGGAACAAGGAGTGGCAAGAGCCTAAGCTTGGGGATGCCCATGGCACCCCCAATATAATCTAAGGACACCTAAAATCCAAAGCTTGGGGATGCCCCGGAAGGCATCCCCTCTTTTGTCTACTTCTATCGGTAACTTTACTTGGAGCTATATTTTTATTTACCACATGATATGTGTTTTACTTGGAGCGTCTTGTATGATTTGAGTCTTTGCTTATTAGTTTATCACAATCATCCTTGCTGTACACACCTTTTGAGAGAGCCATACATGATTTGGAATTTGTTAGAATACTCTATGTGCTTCACTTATATCTTTTGAGTTATATAATTTTGCTCTAGTGCTTCACTTATATCTTTCAGAGCACGGTGGTGGATTTGTTTTATAGAAACTATTGATCTCTCATGCTTCACTTAGATTATTTTAAGAGTCTTAATAGCATGGTAATTTGCATAAAATCCTAATATGCTTGGTATGCAAGATTAATAATAAAACTTTCTTATGAGTGTGTTGAATACTATGATAAGTTTGATACTTGATAATTGTTTTGAGATATGGAGATGGTGATATTAAAGTCATGCTAGTTGAGTAGTTGTGAATTTGAGAAATACTTGTGTTGAAGCTTGTGATTCCCGTAGCATGCACGTATGGTGAACCGTTATGTGATGAAGTCGGGGCATGATTTATTTATTGATTGTCTTCCTTATGAGTGGCGGTCGGGGATGAGCGATGGTCTTTTCCTACCAATCTATCCCCCTAGGAGCATGCACGTAATACTTTGATTTGATAACTTGTAGATTTTTGCAATAAGTATATGAGTTCTTTATGACTAATGTTGAGTCCATGGATTATACACACTCTCACCCTTCCACCCTTGCTAGCCTCTCTAATACCGCACACCTTTCGCCGGTATCATACACCCACCATATACTTTCCTCAAAACAGCCACCATACCTACCTATTATGGCATTTCCTTAGCCATTCCGAGATATATTGCCATGCAACTTTCCATCGTTCCGTTTATGACAAACTCCATCATTGTCATATTGCTTAGCATGATCGTGTAGTTGACATCGTATTTGTGGCAAAGCCATCATTCATAATTCTTTCATACATGTCACTCATGAGTCATTGCATATCCCAGTACACCGCCGGAGGCATTCATATAGAGTCATATTTTGTTCTAAGTATCGAGTTGTAATTGTTGAGTTGTAAGAAAAGTAAAAGTGTGATGATCATCATTATTAGAACATTGTCCCAGTGAGGAAAGGATGATGGAGACTATGATTCCCCCACAAGTCGGGATGAGACTCCAGACGAAAAAAATAAAAAAAAGGAGAAAGAAAAGAGGCCATAAAAAAGGCCCAAAGAAAAAAAAATGATGAGAGAAAAAGAGAGAAGGGACAATGTTACTATCCTTTTACCACACTTGTGCTTCAAAATAGCACCATGATCTTCATAGTGGAGAGTCTCTCATGTTATCACTTTCATATACTAGTGGGAATTTTTCATTATAGAACTTGGCTTGTATATTCCAATGATGGGCTTCCTAAAATTGCCCTAGGTCTTCATGAGCAAGCAAGTTGGATGCACACCCACTTAGTTTCTGATAACCCACAAGTATAGGGGATCGCAACAGCTTTCGAGGGTAGAGTATTCAACCCAAATTTATTGATTCGACACAAGGGGAGCCAAAGAATATTCTCAAGTATTAGTAGCTGAGTTGTCAATTCAACCACACCTGGAAACTTAGTATCTGCAACAAAGTGTTTAGTAGCAAAGTAATATGATAGTGGTGGAAGCGGAAACAAAAGTAAAGACAGCAAAAGTAATGTTTTTGGTATTCTGTAGTGATTGTAACAGTAGCAACGGGAAAGTAAATAAGCGTAAACCAATATATGGAAAACTCATAGGCACCGGATCAGCGTTGGATAATTATGCTGGATGCGGTTCATCATGTAACAGTCATAACATAGGGTGACACATAACTAGCTCCAATTCATCAATGTAATGTAGGCATGTATTCCGTATATAGTCATACATGCTTATGGAAAAGAACTTGCATGACATCTTTTGTCCTACCCTCCTATGGCAGCGAGGTCCTATTGGAAAATTAGGGATATTAAGGCCTCCTTTTAATAGAGAACCGGAACAAAGCATTAGCACATAGTGAATACATGAACTCCTCAAACTATGGTCATCACCGGGAGTGGTCCCGATTATTGTCACTTCGGGGTTGCCGGATCATAACACATAATAGGTGACTATAGACTTGCAAGATAGGATCAAGAACTCACATATATTCATGAAAACATAATAGGTTCAGATCTGAAATCATGGCACTCAGGCCCTAGTGACAAGCATTAAGCATAGCAAAGTCATAGCAACATCAATCTTAGAACATAATGGATACTAGGGATCAAACCCTAACAAAACTAACTCGATTACATGATAAATCTCATCCAACCCATCACCATCCAGCAAGCCTATGATGCAATTACTCACGCACGGCGGTGAGCATCATGAAATTGGTGATGGAGGATGGTTGATGATGACGACGGCGATGAACCCCCCTCTCCGGAGACCCGAACGGACTCCAGATCAGCCCTCCTGAGAGGTTTTAGGGCTTGGTGGTGGCTCCGTATCATAAAACGCGATGATTTCTTCTCTCTGTTTTTTTCTCTCCGAAAGCAAATATATAGAGTTGGAGTTGGCATTGGAGGGTCAATAGGGGGCCCACGAGGTAGAGGGGCGCGCCCTAGGGGGGGGGGGCGGGGGGCGCCCCCCACCCTCGTGGAAAGGGTGTGGGCCCTCTGGTCTTCATATTTGGCGAGGATTTTTTATTGTTTTTTCTAAGACCTCCCGTGGAGTTTCAGGTCATTCCGAGAATTTTTTTTTCTGCACATAAAACAACATCATGGTAATTCTGCTGAAAACAGCGTCAGTCCGGGTTAGTTCCATTCAAATCATACAAATTAGAGTCCAAAACAAGGGCAAAAGTGTTTGGAAAAGTAGATACGACAGAGACGTATCAACTCCCCCAAGCTTAAACCCTTGCTTGTCCTCAAGCAATTCAGTTGACAAACTGAAAGAAAGAAAGAAAAACTTTTACAAACTCTGTTTGCTCTTGTTGTTGTAACTATGTCAAGCCAGCATTCAAGTTTTGAGCATAAATCATAACTAACCACATTTGCAGTAACTCTCAGGTCTCATAATTACTCGTATCAATAGCATAATCAACTAGCAAGTCATAATAATAAATCTCGGATGACAACACTTTCTCAAAACAATCATAATATGATATAACAAGATGGTATCTCGCTAGCCCTTTCTGAGACCGCAAAACATAAATGCAGAGCACCTTTAAAGATCAAGGACTGACTAGACATTGTAATTCATGGTAAAAGAGATCCAATCATAGTCATACCCAACATAAATTAATAGTGATGAATGCAAATGACAGCTGTGCTCTCCAGCTAGTGCTTTTTAATAAGAGGGTGATGACTCAACATAAAAGTAGTTGGATAGGCCCTTCACAGAGGGAAGCATGGATTTGTAGAGGTGCCAGAGCTCGGTTTTGAAATAGAGATAAATTGTATTTTGAGCGGTATACTTTCATTGTCAACGTAACAACTAAGAGATGGCGATATCTTCCATGCTAAACACATTATAGGCGGTTCCCAAACAGAATGGTAAAGTTTATACTCCCTCTCCACCAACAAGCATCAATCCATGGCTTGCTCGAAACAACGAGTGCCTCCAACATACATCAGGTCCCAGGGGGAGTTTTGTTAGCAATTAATTTTGATTTAGTTTGCATAAAGCATGGGACTGGGCATCCCGGTGACCAGCCATTTTCTCGTGAGTGAGGAGAGGAGTCCACTCCTCTTGAGAATAACCCGCCTAACATGGAAGATAAGGACAAGCTTTGTTGATACATGAGCTATTCGAGCATACAAAAAAGAATGTTTATTTGAAGGTTTAGAGTTTGGCACATACAAATTTACTTGGAACGGCAGGTAGATACCGCATATAGGAAGGTATAGTGGACACATCTGGAATAACTTTGGGGTTTAAGGGATTGGATGCACAAGCAGTATTCCTGCTTAGTACAGGTGAAGGCTAGCAAAAGACTGGGAAGCGACCAACTAGAGAGCGACAACAGCCATGTACATGCATTAAAATTAATAAATATTGGATGCAAGCATGAGTAGGATATAATCCACCATGAACATAAATATCGTGAAGGCTATGTTGATTTGTTTCAACTACATGCGTGAACATGTGCCAAGTCAAGTCACTTAAATCATTCAAAGGAGGATACCACCCCATCATACCACATCATAACCATCTCAATAGCATGTTGGCACACAAGGTAAATCATTATAACTCATAGCTAATCAAGCATGGCACAAGCAACTCTGATCTCTAATTGTCATTGCAAACATGTTTATTCATAATAAGCCGAATCAAGAATGCGGGACTCATCATATTTACAAAAACAAAAGAGGTCGAGTTCATACCAGCTTTTCTCCTCTCAGTCAGTTCATCATATATCATCATAATCGCCTTTCACTTGCACGACTGAATGGTGTGAATAATAATAAGAGTGCACGTGCATTGGACTAAGCTGGAATCTGCGAGCATTCAATAAACAGGAGAAGACAGGGCAATACTGACTCTTGGGTTAATTTAACAATAATGCATATAAGAGCCACTTCAACAATTTAATTATGGTCTTCTCTTACTGACCCCCAAAGAAAAGAAAAGAAATAAAACTATTTACATGGGAAAGCTCCCAACAAGCAAAATAAGAACGGGAAATATTTTTGGGTTTTCTTTTTGATTATTACTACTACAGCATAAAAGTAAACTACTACTAATTTTTTGGTTTTTCTTAAGGTTTATTAAACACACAAGAAGAAATCAGGAAAAGGAAAATAAACTAGCATGGATATTACAATGAAAAAGTATGAGCACCGACATCTAGCAATGAGTGTGTGTGAACATAAATATAATGTCGCTGAGAAATACGTACTCCCCCAAGCTTAGGCTTTTGGCCTAAATTGGTCTATGGCCACGACTGGCCTGGCGGATATCCATAATAATAGTTGTTGCGGTCGTACTGTGATGAAGAAGAAGAATGCTCCGATTGCCACTGGCTGGCAATCATCTCTGGATCCCACTGATAGTTAGACTATCGTGAAGGATCAAATTGTGGTTCCGGCTCTGGCTCCTCAGCTGGTGCAGGGTTTCGGTAGGCATGAATAGCTGCAAACGGAACAAGGTACGTGCCTGCAGTCAAATCAAACAAAGAAGGAGCGGGCAAGGTAATAGTCTCAGGATGATGTTTATTAAAGAACAGTTGATATCTAAGCTCCCCTGCCCTATTCTTAACAATAAAATCATGTGCCACCATACTTTTACAATCTAGATAAACATGGGGTAGCACTTTTTCTTCCTTCTCAGCATGCCTAATAGGTATGTTAAAATGTGCGGCTAGGCGTGTGGCATAGATGCCTCCAAAGATGGGGCCCTTAGTACGGTTCATATTTAACCGTCTAGCAATAATACCGCCCAAACTAAAAGTGTTATCACTATATAAACCTTGGAGCAGAATAATTAAATCAAGGATACTAAGGTTTCCAGAATTTCCGCGTCCAATTAAACAACGACTAGAAAATAATGCAAAGTAACGCAAAACAGGAAAATGTATGCTAGTGATTCGAGCATCGGAAACCTTCCTGGTTTCTCCTACCGTGATATTATCAATAAACCCAACCACATCATCATGATGTGGTTCTTCTGTCTTACCCTCAAAAGGGACTAAACAAATCTGACAGAAATCATAAAGTGACATCTCCTTAGGCTCATCATATAAATGAAATTCCACCATAGGTGGTGAGTTCCTAGGATGAAAATAGAAGTTTTGCACAAAGGTATTTGTGAGTAAGAGATACTGATCGCATTGGTTGTGGAGGAAAGCGGTGAGGCCAGCATTGTGAGCCAATTCATGAAAATCTTCATAGATACCGGCTGCTCTCAAGAAATCTTCAGAAGGCCATTCACACGCCCGAATCTCCGCGGTGCGTGGCAAATTATACTTAGGCTTTAATTTAGTAAGATGTGCCACAACAGTTTTAGATTCATAGCCATAAAATGGATCAGATTCAACCAAAGTAACTATATCAGGATCAACAGAGAATTCATAATCTTTATCAGGAACACATATAGGTGAAGTAGCAAAAGCAGGGTCAGGTCTCATTCTATCTCTAAGTGATTCTTTGTTCCATTTAATTAATAACCTCTTAAGCTCATATCTATCTCTGCAAGCTAAAATAGCTAGAGAAGCATCTTTATCAAAAAGATAACCTTTAGGAATAACAGGCATATTTTCATCATCACTATCATCATCATATTCAGATTCAATAATTTCTCTTTCCCTAGCCCTAGCAATTTGTTCATCAAGAAATTCACTAAGGGGCACAGTAGTATCACGCATAGAAGCAGTTTCATCATAAGTATCATGCATAGCAGAAGTGGCATCATCAATAACATGCGACATATCAGAACGAATAGGAGAAGCAGGTGTAGGTGTAGGTGTCGCAAACTTACTCATAACAGAAGGTGAATCAAGTGCAGAGCTAGATGGCAGTTCCTTACCTCCCCTCATAGTTGAGGGATAGATCTTGGTTTTTGGATCTCTCAAGTTCTTCATAGTGTCCAGCAGATATAAATCCCAAGTGACTCAAAGAATAGAGCTATGCTCCCCGGCAACGGCGCCAGAAAAAGGTCTTGATAACCCACAAGTATAGGGGATCGCAACAGCTTTCGTGGGTAGAGTATTCAACCCAAATTTATTGATTCGACACAAGGGGAGCCAAAGAATATTCTCAAGTATTAGCAGCTGAGTTGTCAATTCAACCACACCTGGAAACTTAGTATCTGCATCAAAGTATTTAGTAGCAAAGTAATATGATAGTAGTGGAAGCGCCAACAAAAGTAAAGACATCAAAAGTAATGTTTTTGGTATTTTGTAGTGATTGTAACAGTAGCAGCGGGAAAGTAAATAAGCGTAAACCAGTATATGGAAAACTCGTAGGCACCGGATCAGCGATGGATAATTATGCCGGATGCGGTTCATCATGTAACAGTCATAACATAGGGTGACACATAACTAGCTCCAATTCATCAATGTAATGTAGGCATGTATTCCGTATATAGTCATACGTGCTTATGGAAAAGAACTTGCATGACACCTTTTGTCCTACCCTCCCGTGGCAGCGGGGTCCTATTGGAAACTTAGGGATATTAAGGCCTCCTTTTAATAGAGAACCGGAACAAAGCATTAGCACATAGTTAATACATGAACTCCTCAAACTATGGTCATCACCAGGAGTGGTTCCGATTATTGTCACTTCGGGGTTGCCGGATCATAACACATAATAGGTGACTATAGACTTGCAAGATAGGATCAAGAACTCACATATATTCATGAAAACATAATAGGTTCAGATCTGAAATCATGGCACTCAGGCCCTAGTGACAAGCATTAAGCATAGCAAAGTCATAGCAACATCGATCTTAGAACATAATGGATACTAGGGATCAAACCCTAACAAAACTAACTCGATTACATGATAAATCTCATCCAACCCATCACCGTCCAGCAAGCCTACGATGCAATTACTCACGCACGGCGGTGAGCATCATGAAATTGGTGATGGAGGATGGTTGATGATGACGACGGGGACGAACCCCCCCCCCTCTCCGGAGACCCGAACGGACTCCAGATCAGCCCTCCCGAGAGGTTTTAGGGCTTGGCGTTGGCTTCGTATCGTAAAACGTGATGATTTCTTCTCTCTGATTTTTTTCTCTCCGAAAGCAAATATATAGAGTTGGAGTTGGCGTCGGAGGGTCAACAGGCGGCCCACGAGGTAGGGGGCGCACCCTAGGCGCGCGGGGGGGGGGGGGCACCCCCCACCCTCGTGGAAAGGGTGTGGGCCCCCTGGTCTTCATATTTGGCGAGGATTTTTTTATTGTTTTTTCTAAGACCTCCCGTGGAGTTTCATGTCATTCCGAGAATATTTGTTTTCTGCACATAAAACAACATCATGGTAATTCTGCTGAAAACAACGTCAGTCCGGGTTAGTTCCATTCAAATCATACAAATTAGAGTCCAAAACAAGGGCAAAAGTGTTTGGAAAAGTAGATACGATGGAGACGTATCAGTTTCTTTTTTAGCTTTCATATACTTATAGCTCTAGTGCATCCGTTGCATGGCAATCCCTACTCACTCACATTGATATCTATTGATGGGCATCTCCATAGCCCGTTGATACGCCTAGTTGATGTGAGACTATCTTCCCCTTTTTGTCTTCTCCACAACCACCACTCTATTCCACCTATAGTGCTATATCCATGGCTCATGCTCATGTATTGCGTGAAGATTGAAAAAGTTTTGAGAATGTCAAAAGTATGAAACAATTGCTTGGCTTGTCATCGGGGTTGTGAATGATTTAAATATTTTGTGTGGTGAAGATAGAGCATAGCCATACTATATGATTTTGTGGGGATAACTTTCTTTAGCCATGTTATTTTGAGAAGCCATAATTGCTTTGTTAGTATGCTTGAAGTATTATTATTTTCTATGTCAATATAAACTTTTGTCTTGAATCTTTCGGATCTGAATATTCATACCACAATTAAGAAGAATTACAATAAAAGTATGCCAAGTAGCACTCCACCTCAAAAATTCTGTTTTTATCATTTACCTACTCGAGGACGAGCAGGAATTAAGCTTGGGGATGCTTGATACGTCTCCAACGTATCTATAATTTTTGATTGCTCCATGCTATATTATCTACTGTTTTGGACATTATTGGCTTTATTATCCACTTTTATATTATTTTTGGGACTAACCTATTAACCGGAGGCCCAGCCCAGAATTGCTGTTTTTGCCTATTTTAGGGTTTCGAAGAAAAGGAATATCAAACAGAGTCCAAACGGAATGAAACCTTCGGGAACGTGATTTTCTCATCGAATACAACTCAGGAGATTTGGACCCTACGTCAAGCTAGCTAACAGGAGGCCACGAGGTAGGGGGCGCGCCCTCCACCCTCGTGGGCCCCCTGTTGCTCCACCGACGTACTTCTTCCTCCTATATATACCCATGTACCCCCAAACAATCAGATACGGAGCCAAAACCCTAATTCCACCACCGTAACTTCCTTTATCCACGGGATCCCATCTTGGGGCCTGTTCCGGAGCTCTGCCGGAGGGGGCATCGATCACGGAGGGCTTCTACATCAACACCATAGCCTCTCCGATGAAGTGTGAGTAGTGTACTTCAGACCAGGTCCATAGTTAGTAGCTAGATGGCTTCTTCTCTCTTTTTGGATCTCAATACAATGTTCTCCCCCTCTCTTGTGGAGATCTATTCGATGTAATCTTCTTGTAGTGGTGTGTTTGTTGAGACCGATGAATTGTGGGTTTATGATTAAGTCTATCTATGTATAATATTTAAATCTTCTCTGAATTCTTTTATGTATGATTGGTTATCTTTGCAAGTCTCTTCGAATTATCAGTTTGGTTTGGCCTAGTAGATTGATCTTTCTTGCAATGGGAGAAGTGCTTAGCTTTCGGTTCAATCTTGCGGTGTCCTTTCCCGATGATAGTAAGGGCAGCAAAGCACGTATTGTATTGTTGCCATCGAGGATAACAAGATGGGGTTTTCTTCATATTGCATGAGTCTATCCCTCTACATCATGTCATTTTGCTTAAGGCGTTACTCTGTTTTTAACTTAATACTCTAGATGCATGCTGGATAGCGGTCGATGAGTGGAGTAATAGTAGTAGATGCAGGCAGGAGTCGGCCTACTTGTCTCGGACGTGATGCCTATATACATGATCATACCTATTCTCATTACTATGCTCAATTCTGTCAATTGCTCAACAATAATTTGTTCACCCACCGTACAATACTTATGCTCTTGAGAGAAGGCACTAGTGAAACCTATGCCCCCCGGGTCTATCTTTATCATATCAATCTCCTACTACTTAGTTATTTACTTTGCCATTTACTTTGCCTTTATTTTACTTTGCATCTTTATCATAAAAATACCAAAAATATTATCTTATCATATCTATCAGATCTCACTCTCGTAAGTGGCCCTATAGGGATTTACAACCCCTATTTGCGTTGGTTGCGAGGATTTATTTGTTTTGTGCAGGTGCGAGGGACTCGCGCATAGCCTCCTATTGGATTGATACCTTGGTTCTCAAAAGCTGAGGGAAATACTTACGCTACTTTGCTGCATCATCCCTTCCTCTTCGAGGAAAACCAACGCAGTGCTAAAAGAGGTAGCAATGCCTAATAGGTATCTCAAAGTGTTTAGCAAGGCATGAAGCAAAGATGCCTCCGAAGATGGGGCCCTTTGTACGGTTCAGACTTAATCATTTAGCAACAATAGCGCCTAAGCTGAAAGTTGTATCACGAAACAAAGCATGGCGCAAAATGACAAGATCTGGAGCACTAAGCTTTCCACTATTCCCGCAACCAATTAAGCATCTACTAGCAAATATCGCAAAGTAACGTGAAACAGGAAAAATATATACTAGTAATTCTTGCATCGGAAACTTTCCTTGTTTCCCCTACAGCAGATCTATTAATAAATCCATCCACATCAGTACGATGTTGTCAGGGGGATGGACCCCGGGCAGGCAACGGAACCTGGATCTTCTTCAAAAACAACGGGGTCAACACTACCCCTCAATACCGGCACGCGCTTGGCCCGGTCGCTCGACCCGGCCAAGCCCCACAAGACGGCCAGACTAGCCGACCCGGCAAGACACGTCCACTCGGCCTCAACAACTAGCGCAAGACAGCCGAACCCGGCACGACCAAAGCTTCCTCAACAAGACATCACCACCCGTGGCGTGCAACGCAATCCAGCCGCCGGTCAGCACCCATCCCATCCAGGCCGTGCAATGGGACAAGGCTTCAATCAATGATGACCGAGGCAACAGTACCCAGCCCATGCCTCTGGTCAGTGGGTACGTAGCAACAGTGCTCCTCACCTACCCGCTGACCAAGGCCCGCGTGGCTACAGTGCACCCACCCCCGCCGCTGACAACAACAAGCGGCGACTTGACGGAGAGCACTGTACACGACTCGACTCGGCCGCGCCCTGACGATCGACAAGATGGCACACATTCCCCCTAGGCACGCGGGGCCCGCACCTAGGGGAACCCGACGAACCACAAGCCCTCAGCGGGACCCAGCCCGGGTCCCCAGACGCCGACACCATGGACCCACCAACTTGTAACATTACCATTGTACCCCTGGGGGGTTGACCTATAAAACCCCCCAGGAGTCGTCATGCAGAGAGAGGGGGAAGAGAGATAGACACACCAGAGAACTCGTTCCATCACACTCGCCAAGTTAGTAACACCCAAGGAGAGGGAACTGCCTAAGCCTTGGCCAGTTTCCTTCCTCTTCCATACAGCTCTAGGAGCGACATTGTACTATCGGTCATCCAACAACACTCAGCAGGACTAGGGGTATTATCTCTCCGGAGAGCCCCGAACCTGGGTATGTCCGGCGTCCCGCGCCCGCTCATGCCAACCTCGCCTTTGGAACCCACCAGCTCCCTCGAGCCTCCTCCTCTCTTTAGCCATCCCTTGGCATCTACCGTGCGCCCACCACGACAGTTGGCGCCCACCGTGGGGAAGCTCGAGGAGCTGGCCGGGAGCATGCTTCAGACGGGGCCCTTTTCCTACACCGACGAGTCCGTCGCGCTGGCGGACGACGTCATCGGCGCACTCGCCGCCTCCTTCGCTGCGCTGAGCATCTCCGATGCGTTTGCGACCGACGAGTACCCCAGCGAGGTGCCCAGCTACTCTGACTCTCCCCTCTCCCTCGGCGACGGTGTCCCCGTCGGGGCAGCGGAGGTTCATGTGGAGGTCTTCGCCACCGGCGACGGCGTCTCCTCCTCGTCGAGCAAGACGAGGAAGGCTGCCGAAGCCAGGGCCGCGGCGGAACGGATCGAGCCGTCCGATCCGTTGCGCGCTGCAATGCGGAGCCTCCGCATCCCCATCAGCACCGAGGTCGACGCCACCAACATCGCCGAGGCCCGAACCCAGCTCGAGGAAAGGCGCCAGCAGATGCTGGACCTGTCCGAGACACTCGCCGCCACTCAGCATCGCCTGGACGCCACTCAACTGGAGCACAATGCCGCCTATGGATTCACGCCCGCCGCGGCCGGCCCAAGGCGGGTCGCCGATGTGAGTACCCGGGGAGGAGCGATCGGCCGGGCCCTCGGCGCCGTCCCAATCGTCTACGAGACCCCAGTGAAGAACATGCGTGCTGCCCAGGCAGCCGCAGCCAGCCTGGACCAGCTCGCGGGTGAGGAGCTGAAAGAGTGCATCGGGCGGATGCGCGAACTCCTCCACGCCGCCAACGCCCAACAGGACCGCCTCAACCAACTCGCCAAGCTGTCGGGATCCAGCTCCGCCCGCCTTGGCGGGTCCGGCGAACTTCTGCACACCGCTTCCTCGCCACCCGGCGAGGCGCACTCCGGCCGAACCCGGACTCGGCGCGACCCAGCCCCTACAGCCGCCGATGGATTGGGCGACGAGCCCGTCCTAGAGATCCAGCGCGGACCCAGCCAGCACGGGCGGCGTCCGGCTCCAACCGACCCGGCCCCCCGTGGCCTGGCCGCAAGTCGACTCGGCCCGCGCACCATCGACGACGCCGATGCTCGCCACCGCCTCGATCGGCTCGCTCACTCCCTAGAGATGGAGGAGAGCGGCGCTATCGGGCCGGCGTGCTTCGGACCCCGCATCCGGGAGGAGCCTTTTCCCAAAGGATTCATGCTCCCCCGCGACACCCCCAAGTACAACGGGACAGTGAAGCTAGAAGACTGGCTCACCGATTACACCACGACCATTGGCATCACCGGTGCCAATCGTTGTCTCGCCATGCGCTACGCACCGCTCATGCTCCAAGGGTCGGCCGGCACATGGTTGAACAGCCTGCCGACGGGCAGCATCAACACGTGGGTGGACTTAGAGGAAGCCTTCATCCGCAACTTCTCGGGGACCTACAAGCGACCCGGCCGCCCTAGCCAGCTCGCCATGTGCGTGCAAGGGCCTACAGAGACCGGCCGCGAGTACCTCGCACGCTGGACCGAGCTCCGAAACAGCTGCGAGGGCGTCCATGAAGTCCAGGCGACCCAGTACTTCGTCAATGGGTGCCGAGACGGCACCATCCTCAAGCACAAGCTCTTACGCTCCGAGCCGACCACCATGCCCGCGCTCATGGTGACGGCGGACAAGTACGCCAACGCCGACTCCGCCATGAAGATCCAGGTGGCGCTGGATGAAGCCGGCAAGGCAAAGCCGGTTCTCCCTCCGAAACCGGTCGGCGAAAGCAGCCGACAGCAGCATCACCAGATCAACAAGCGCAAGGTCGACCAGCCGGCGCCACTCGCGACAACCGGCTCGTCGAGGCCACCAAGCCCGCGGCGGACCCGGCGGCAAAGCGCCGGCAAACCGGCAAGGCGGCATGGCAACCCGCCATGAGCTTCGAGCAGATGCTCGATGCCCCCTGCAAGCACCATAGCGGCGCAAGACCCTCCACACACACACTTCGGTAGTGCGCCATCACCAAGCGCATCATGAGAGGCGACGCCCCGCCCCCTCCGGCTCCGGGCGCTGGACAGCCGCCACCTCCTCCACCGCCGCCTCCAGCTGGCGGCGCGATGCGCGACGATGCCTACCCAGACCAGAACGCGACCTATGTCGTCTTCACCAGCCTCGGCGATGACAAGCGCAGCGAGCGCCTCCTTCGGCAGGAGGTGAACACCGTCGTCCCGGCCAAGCCAGAGTTCATGCATTGGTCGGATCGCCCGATCACCTGGACCCGGGAGGATCTCCCGGCAGTCATGCCAAGTCCGGGTGGTTACACCCTCGTCCTCAACCCCACCATCGTCGCACGGCGCACATGCAAGTTCTCCCGAGTCCTCATCGACGGCGGTAGCAGCATCAACATCCTCTACCACGACACGATGACCAAGCTCGGCCTCAAGGCCGAGGACCTTGAGCCGACCTGGACGATCTTTCACGGCATCGTGCCCGGCCTCTCCTGCTCCCCCATTGGCCGGGTCCGGCTAGACGTCCTGTTCGGTGACAGCAGCCACTTCCGGCGTGAACCGATCTAGTTCGAAGTGGTGGACCTGTCCAGCACGTATCACGCGTTGCTGGGCCGGCCCACGCTCGCCAAATTCATGGCAGTTCCCCACTACGCGTACCTGAATATGAAGATGCCGGGTCCCAAGGGCCTCATCACCATCACCGGCGATTACCGCAAGTCCCTGGAGTGCGCCCGAGACGGCGCCAAGTTGGCCGAGTCGCTGGTCATTGCCGAGGAGCGGTGCCAGCTCGACCGGATCGTCGCCCTGGCAGGTGAGGCCTCCACCACGTCGATCCCGACCTCGGACCCGGCCGACGAGGCCGCCTTCAAGCCCTCCAAGGAGATCAAGAAAGTGAAGCTCAACCCAGAAGACCCCAGCTGCAGCAAGTACGTTGTCGTAGGCGCCCGCCTCGATAGCAAATAGGAAGGCGAGCGCGTCGACTTGCTCTGTGAGAATCGGGATATCTTCGCATGGACCCCCAAGGACATGCCGGGTATCCCGAGGAAGTACGCCGAGTACAAACTTCACGTCCGCAAGGATGCCAAGCCCGTGGTCAACCTCTACGACGATTTTCCGAAGAGAAGTGAAGAACCATTGGTGAAGATGTCGCCAAGCTTCTGGCGGCCGGCTTCATAATGGAAGTATTTCACCCCGAGTGGCTGGCCAACCCAGTCCTCATCCTGAAGAAGAACAAGAGCCGACGCATGTGTATCGACTACACCAGCCTCAACAAGGCCTGTCCCAAGGATCCGTTCGCCCTCCCATGGATCGACCAAGTCATCGACTCGACCGCGGGGTGTGAGCTCCTGTCCTTCCTAGACGCTTACTCCAGCTACCACCAGATCAAGCTAGACCCGGCCGACACCCTGAAGACGTCCTTCATCACGCCCTTTGGGGCATATTGCTACATCACCATGTTGTTCGGCTTGAAGAACGCCGGCGCCACCTTCCAGCGCTGCATGCAGAAATGCCTGTTGCCGCAACTCGGACGCAATATCCACGTGTACGTGGACGACATCATGGTGAAGACCAAGCAACACCTCACGGTCCTCGATGATTTGAAGGAAACATTTGCCAACCTCCGCGAATACAAGGTCAAGCTTAACCTGGAAAAATGCGTCTTCGGCGTTCCAGCCGGAAAGCTACTCGGCTTCCTCGTCTAGGAACGCGGCATTGAGGCGAACCCGGAGAAGATCAAGGCCATCGAGCGCATGCGCAAGCCGGTTCAGCTGCGCGATGTCCAGAAGTTCACCGGGTGCTTGGCCTCGGTCAGTCGGTTCCTAAGCCGGCTGGGCGAGAGGGCGCTGCCCTTGTACCAGCTATTGAAGAAGACGAGCCCGTTCAAATGGAACGACAAGGCAGACAAGGCCTTCCAAGACCTCAAGCGCATGCTCTCCACCGCACCAGTCCTGGCCGCGCCGACCGACAAGGAGCCGCTATTGATCTACATAGCCGCGACACCACGGGCGGTCAGCACGGTGCTGGAGGTCGAGCAATCGCAGAAGGGCAAGATCCAAGCCGTCCAGCGCCCAGTCTACTACCTGAGCGAAGTGCTCTCCAACTCCAAGCAGAACTACCCGCACTACCAGAAGATGTGTTATGGCGTGTACCTCACCGCCAAGAAGTTGAAGCAATATTTCCAAGAGCACGTTGTCACCATGGTCAACACGACGCCTATAGGAGAAATCATTAGGTGCCGGGACGCCTCTGGCCGGGTTGCCAAGTGGGCAATCCAGCTAGCCGGCCACACCATCCTCTACGAACCTTGCACCTCGATCAAGTCTCAGGCCCTGGCCGACTTCCTCGTCGACTGGACCGAGACCCAGTACTTGCCACCGCCTCCTGACTCGATGCATTGGCGCATGCACTTCGATGGGTCCAAGATGCGAGTCGGCTTAGGGGCCGGCATCGTACTGTCATCCCCGAAGGGCGACCGGCTCCACTACACGCTCCAGATTCACTTCGCCGCCTCCAACAACGTTGCCGAGTACGAAGCCCTTGTGCACGGCCTTCGGCTTGCCAAGGAACTCGGCATCCGGCGCATCCTGTGCTACAGCAACTTGGACCTAGTGGTATAACAGTGCTCCGGCGAATGGGACGCCCGCGACTCCAAATGGCAAGCTACCGCTTCCTCGTCCAGAAGCTGTCCGGATCCTTCGAGGGCTGCGAGTTCCTCCACGTCCCGCACACGGAGAACAAAGCAGCCGACACGATCGCCAAGATCGCCTCGTCACGACAAGCCATCCCATCCGGCGTCTCCCTCGAGCACCTGCGCAAGCCGTCCGTCAAGCCATCACCGAACTCCGAGTCTATCCACGTTCTAGACAACCCGACTGCACCTCAACCCGGCCCGGAGACTGCTCAACCCGGCCCGGGGACTGCTCAGCCCAGCCCGGGGACTGCTGAACCCGGCCCAGGGGCTGCCTAGCTCAACCAGGCCACCATCGTTCCAAACCCGGCCGTCGCCATACCCGACCCGGGGACTGCTCAACCCGGCTCGGGGGCTGCCGACTCGGAACCCACCCTGGTGGTCGTCTTCGCCGTGGTTACTGCTCCATCTTGGACCCTCCCAATATCAGAATTTTTGGAGAATGGGGTTCTCCCCATGGACGAGACCGAAGCTCGGCAAGTGCAGCGTCGGGCGTCCGCCTACAACATCATCAACAACGAGCTCGTCAAGTGCAGCTCCACCGGCGTGTTCTAGTGCTGCGTCGAGTAGGAACGAGGCATCGACATCCTCCGCGACATACATCAGGGCGAGTGCGGGTACCATGCTGCATCACGATCCCTGGTGGCCAGGGCGTTCCGTCACGGTTTCTACTGGCCCACGGCCCTCGAAGATGTCGAGTTGCTCGTCCTCAGGTGCGAGGGATGCCAGCTCTTCAGCAAACGTAGCCACCAGCCGGCGTCAGCACTCCGCACCATACCGATCGCCCGGCCCTTCGCGTTCTGGGGACTTGACATGGTGGGACCCTTCAAAACCGCTCGAGGCGGCATGACGCACTTGCTGATGGCAGTGGACAAATTTACCAAGTGGATCGGGGCAAGACCAATCAAGAAACTAGACGGGCCAACAGCCGTCCGGTTCATCAAAGACATAGCGGTGCGCTACGGCATGCCAAACAGCATCATCATCGACAATGGCACCAACTTCGCCAAGGGCGCGCTCGAGCAATACTGCTCCGTCTCCGGCATCCGCCTCGACCTGGCCTCCGTTGCACATCCGCAGTCCAACGGGCAGGTCGAGCGGGCCAATGGACTCATCCTGTCCGGCATCAAGCCGCGACTCGTCGAGCCACTTATCCGCTCACCCGGTAGCTGGCTCGACGAGTTGCTAGCCATTCTCTGGAGTCTACGCACCACGCCGAATCGGTTGACCGGGTTCACCCCGTTCTTCCTCGTCTACGGAGCTATAACGCCTGGTTAATCAAGCTCCAGTAATCCCCTACTAATGATGCCAAGTCATCACTGTTACTATTGCTAATCTCACTTTGATTCAAAACCGATTCAAATTCAAACTCGAAATTTAAAGTCAAAAATTCCAATTTGCCAAACATGAAAACTAAAATGTTCAAAGTGTGGCAAATAATCCCATGATATTTGTCATGTTGGAACCAACCTCTTTTGGTTTTCGAGAGTGCCCCTGGAAATTATTTAGTGATCCAGCAGCATTTAAAATTGGCCTCTTAAATTTCTAAAAATAGTTGGACAACTACTTTCGGCCTTAAACTTTTTGTGACTCTTAGAATTAATGTGCTTGTTTTAGTTGACAAGTCTCTTTTCTATCAAAACTCTTTTAGTTTTACAATTTATAAGAAGACAAAAAAGGGGTTTAAAAAAAAAGAAAAAGGCAAAGAGAGAAAGGAAAATTCCTGACCTCCCCTCTCACTTGGCCTCGGCCCAGCTGGACCGCCAGGCCGGCCCATCCCTCCTACATCTATCCCAACTCCACCGAACCCTAGGGCCCTACCGCACCTACCCCCACTCCTCCCGATCCCCCGCTCCACACCTCCCACGATCCCGATCTAGATCGGGACCCTGCCTCCCCGACGCTGCGACGACGATGCCCGTCCGTTTCCCCTCATCGCCTACCCCCTCTCCCCTGATTCTCCTTTGCTCGATCCTGTGTGGATCGGGAGGGGAGCGACTCCGCCGTCGCCACCACCCAACAC
>NC_041390.1:554026015-554058496 GCF_002162155.2 Triticum dicoccoides
CGCCCGTGCTCACCGCCGTCCTCAACCCGCAGCCCCTCGCGCGCGCCCTTGCGCCACCACCTCCAGCCTCGCCGCGGCGACCCGACGACGCCACCTCCCGACGTCGCCGCCGTCGCCTCACCGCCCGACCCCGCTGCCGCACGGAGCCCTCCTCGCCGGACCGCCCCAGCACCACCCCTCGAGCTTGCACGCGACCCCCCCCCTGTGAGCCCCGTCCGCCCTCCTCTCTTTCCCTCGTTGCCGGTTTCATGGCCGCCCCACTCCTCCACCGCGGCCCTGCTGGCCGGCTACGCTGAGCCGGGCTCCGCCCTGTCGTGGCCCCAATGTAGGATTGAAAGTATGTCTAGAGGGGGGTGATTAGACTACTTGACCAAATAAAAACTTAACCTTTTCCCAATTTTAGTTCTTGGCAGAGTTTAGCTAATTTAGGACAAGTCAAGCAATCATCACATAATTCAAGCAAGCATGCAAAGAGTATATAGGCAGCGGAAAGTAAAGCATGCAACTTGCAAGAATGTAAAGGGATGGGTTTGGAGAATTCAAACGTTATTGGAGACACAGATGTTTTTCCCGTGGTTCGGATAGGTGGTGCTATCCTACATCCACGTTGATGGAGACTTCAACCCACGAAGGGTAACGGTTGCGCGAGTCCACACAGGGCTCCACCCAAGGGTAACGGTTGCGTGAGTCTACACAGGGCTCCACCCACGAAGGGTCCATGAAGAAGCAACCACCCACAAAGGGTCCACGAAGAAGCAACCTTGTCTATCCCACCATGGCCATCGCCCACACAGGACTTGCCTCACTAGCGGTAGATCTTCACGAAGTAGGCGATCTCCTTGCCCTTACAAACTCCTTGGTTCAACTCCGCAATCTTGTCGGAGGCTCCCAAGTGACACCTAGCCAATCTAGGAGACACCACTCTCCAAGAAGTAACAAATGGTGTGTAGGTAATGAACTCCTTGCTCTTGTGCTTCAAATGATAGTCTCCCCAACACTCAACTCTCTCTCATAGGATTTGGATTTGATGGAAAGAAGATTTGAGTGGGAAGCAACTTGGGAAGGCTAGAGATCAAGATTCATATGGTAGGAATGGAATATCTTGGTCTCAACACATGAGTAGGTGGTTCTCTCTCAGAACATATGAGTTGGAATGGTGTGTGTGTTCTGATAGCTCTCCTCCCGAATGAGAAGAAGGTGGAGGGGTATATATAGCCTCCACACAAAATCCAACCGTTACACAGTTTTCCAATCTCGGTGGGACCGAATCAATAAACTCGGTCGGACCGAAAATGTAAACCTAGTGACTGTTAGAGATTTTCGATGGGACTGACATGCAACTCGGTAGGACCGATATGGTTAGGGTTTGGGCATAACATAATCTCGGTGAGACCGATTACACAAACTCAGTGAGACCGAATTTGGTAATTAGCTAACCAGAGACTTGGTCAGGCAAACTCGGTGGGATCGATTTGCTCTTTCGGTGAGACCGAGTGGAACTCGGTGAGACCGAAAAGTTACAAAGGGGAAACACTGAGTTTACATTGCAATCTCGGTGGGACCGATTCGCTCTTTCGGTGAGACCGAAAAGTTACGAAAGGGAAACAAAGAGTTTGCAACCCCATCTCGGTGAGACCAAGATCCTTATCGGTAGAACCGAATTGCTAGGGTTTTGGCAGTGGCTAATGACAAGTGAAACTCGGTGGCGCCGGATAGGAAGAATCGGTAAGACCGAGTTTGGCTTAGGGTTTAGGTCATATATGGATATGGGAAAGTAGTTGAGGATTTTGGAGCATATCACTAAGCACATGAAGCAAGAGGCTCATTAAGCAACACCTCATCTCTCCTTGATAGTATTGGCTTTTCCTAAAGACTCAATGTGATCTTGGATCACTAAAATATAAAATGAAGAGTCTTGAGCTTTTGAGCTTGAGCCAATCCTTTGTCCTTAGCATTTTGAGGGTTCCACTTTCACATCCATGCCATGCCAATCATTAAGCTTTCTTGAAATAATCATCTTGGAATAGCATTAGCTCAATGAGCTATATGTTGTTATGAATTACCAAAACCACCTAGGGATAGTTGCACTTTCAATCTCCCCCTTTTTGGTAATTGATGACAACATATAGATCAAAGCTTCGACAAATGATAATAAGCAAGAAATATATCGTCGCTTTGAGATGTATGTGATAAGTAAGAGCTCCCCCTAAATTTGTGCATATTTAAAATTTGCTTTGGACTGCAAATGCACAAGGAGTTAGAGTCGTGGGTTACTCTTCCATGTCACATACATCTTGGTGGAGCGCTTAAAATGATAAGAATGAAATACATGCCCTCATCACCAAGAATAGTGAATGATCACACAAGATAGATAGCATAATAGCAATAAGCAAGCATTAAGTGTAGCTTATGATCAAACACATGATCATCAATGTCTCACAAGCATAGTATCTCAAGAACCCAAAAGCAAACAAGTTTGAAAAACCACCAAATAAAGCAAGAGAGAAAAGCAACACTCTCTCTCTCTCGAAGCCTATGATCTATACATCTTCTCCCCCTTTGGCAACAAGTTACCAAAAAGTTCCTAGAAAATGCATAGTGCTAGATCGACGCTCAGGCTTGATCTTCATGTGGTGGTGGAGTCCGGATCACTCCAAGGACGAAGGCTTCGGTAGACGCTGAAGTAGACGCTGGAGTTGGAGCTGAAGTAGATGTTGGAGCTGGTGGAACTGAGGCTGTAGCTGGTGCTGAGGTGGTGGCTCTTGTGTCAGCAACTGGCACGATAGATAACCTCGAGCCTCGTGGCACTCTGGCAAAGGCATGAGTGGTAGTCCTGCCTCTCCTCTCCTGCATGTCCTCCTGGAGCTGCTCCACTGCAGACTGAACTTCCGTTACTTTGACATCCAAGTCATAGAACTTCTGTTCCATGATTCTCTCTAGGCTCTGCTGATTTTGAGTGAGGGTGGCCAGACTTTGCTCAATCCTCAGCGTGGATGCAATCAAGTAACCAAGCTGCTCTTGTTTGGTCTTCAAGAAGTATTCAGATGCCTCCTCTTGAGTAGGCATCTTGGCAGCTTTCTCCTTCCTCGCCTTCTCCTTCTTTGCGTATGCTTGGGTAGATGATGGCTCGTTCTCAGTCATGACAACTTGATTGTCCTCGAAATCTGGACGGATGGGCAGGTGTTCCTTGTCCAATAGATATATGCTCGTGCCCATCTTGGAGTTGATGAGCTCCTGAATTTGAGGGGCATATCCGCAGCTCCTCTTCTGATCTGCTGCAGTCCTCTTGATTGTTTCCACTATGAGGCTCATTACCTTGAACTTCTAAGGCACATCAAACACATGTAGCAAGTTGATAGCATGGCCTCTGATCATCTTGTGATCACCTGACTTGGGAAATAAGGTGTGCCTCAAGATCCAATTGATAGTCGGGAGCCCTGACAGAAGGTAATGTACTGAGCCAAACTTGAAGGTATCAAGTGCTTCATTTGGGATCTCCTTGTACATATTTGACCTTGAGTTGTGGTCCATTTTCTTCTTGGCATAGATATCCAAGTCATCATCTTGCTCCTCTGGGGCATTTATGATTTGTGCCCACTCAGCCACTGTAGATTGGTACCTTGTACCCTCAGACATCCATGTGATCCTCCCATCTGGATAAAAGTGAGCTGTGGAGTAGAACTGCATGATGAGTTCCTCGTTCCACTTTGTGAGCTTCTGCGCAACAAAGTCAGCTACTCCACAAGCTATGAAGCTGTCTTGCACTCCAGGATAGTGCTCCTCATTGTCCTTGATGAATGTCCAATCAACCCATCGCATATCACAGACAATGGGCTTCTTATCTAGCAGCACTGTCTCATAAAAATCCAGCTGCTCCTTGGTATGAAACCTGTAGTCCACGGCAGTCCTTCTCCTTGAAGCATACGGGTCTGCTTCTCTCCATTTCCTCAGCCCTGAATCTCTCCTGAGCTTCATATCCTCAGCCACAGGATGAGCATCGTTGTGGTCTGGGATCTTGGGCTTTAGCTTTCTCAGGATATTCTCTTCCTCTTCTTCAGCAATAGTCTCAGGCACTGGGGCCTTGTTCTTCTCAGCTGCATGAATGCTCCTTGTATTTATCTTAGGCTTTGGAGCTAAAGCTGGCTTGGCCTTGGAAGCAGCTCCCCCTGATTTTATGGCATCTCCCATTAGCTTGGGTGCCTTGGGTGCTGGTGTAGCTACCTCTTCTTCTTCTTCCTCTTCCATGATGGAAGCTTTGCCAAGCACTCTAGCCACAGTCTTCTTCACCCTTTCCTTTCTTTTCTTGCCCTCAGCTGCAACTGGCTCTATGGGCTTCTCAGTTGACATTCTGGCCTTTGACATTGGTTGCCTGCCTGCTGGCCTTTTGATTTTCAGGCCTGGCTTAGTGCCTTGAGCTGGCTCAATTCTCTTGGAAGTGGCCTCTTCCTCTGCCACATAGTCCTCATCTTCAGAGTCTGAAGTTCTCTTCTTCCTCTGTCTCGTGGTAGCCTTTGGCAAATTGCTAGGAGTGCTCCTGCTGCCTTCATCAGAAGAACTTGAGGGACTAGTGCCCTCACTCATGTGCACCTGCTGCTCTGACATGTTTTGGCTATCACTTTGATCAGACATGCTGCAAACTGACTGCTGACCCTATGAATAGTTTATAGAAGAGATAGAGTGGATGAGCATCACAAAATGCAGAGATTTTTGCAAAAGAATGATCCAAAAACTTAGTTTTAGTTTCCCACTGAAATCATCTCGGATCTACCAATTTTCAAACTCGGTGATACCGAAGCAGTTTTGGAACCTAAACTAGTGAACTCGGTAGGACCGAGTCACAGTTCGGTGGCACTGAGACTGCTAGGGTTTCACTGAGTTCAAAAATCGGTCACACCAATAAGTAATTCTCGGTCAGACCGAGTCTCACTTGTGCAATGGCATAAGCCAAATCGGTGGGACCGAGTTTTTCAACTCGGTGGGTCCGAGATGGTTTCGGCGGAAACCTAAACCTAAAATTTTCGAATCAAAGCTAATCTACGGGCGCATTGACTGGATAGGAGTGTTTCAATCGTGGCAAGAATCATGAAGAACACAATGTGCTAGGAATTGGATGGGGAATAGCACTATGATCAAGTCCATACCCTAGTTCGACGGAGACTTGCTACGGCGGCAACGGCGGGGCAGAATTCCCGTTGACGGCGACGGAGACCAGCGACTGGAGGCGGCTGGCGGCGAGAAGACGATCCGGAGATCACGAGGGCAGAGCAGGCTATCGCGCGGGCGAAAATTTTGCCCGTGACTATATATAGCCCGACCCTGTCGGTGTGACCGAGTGGAACAACTCGGTGGCACCGAGATTCATAACTACAAGCAGTTATTGAAACTCGGTGTGACCGAAATGTTCAAATCGGTTGCACCGAGATCGAAAACCTAGATCAACTTAATGATCTCGGTAGGACCGAAAGTGGGGTATCGGTCAGACCGAGAATCATAAAGAGGTTTTGGAAGTTTAAGTCTATGACGAATCGGGGACTCCGAGCGCTCCTCACACAGAGTGGTTCGAATCTGACTTGATCAAATTTTGTGATGCAGCATGAATAGAGTTTGAGACGAGAAAAGCATAGATAGCTAGAGGAGGTTCTTAGGCATTCTTGTCCCTCCACTTGGCAAAAGAATATAAAACCAAACAATCAAAACAACAAGTGGATGTCCTCGAATGAGTAAAATATGCAACCAGCATGCTCACACAATAAGATGGCAAATGAAATATGTAGCAAGGCATGCACAACCAATTCTAGCATCTATCAAGCAATTTGCGATGACAAGGTCATCTATATGTGAGTATATTGACTTAGGAGTCAAGTGAGAGCACTTGATCATAGGTCATACTCATCGTTTAAGCTCAAGTGGGGTTACCACTTTTACATAAAGCATTGTTTTGTTCACATCTTTAGAGTTGCTTTAGCTCAAGTTTTAGAGTAAAGCCCCCCCTAGATGTGATATCCCCCCTAAGATGGATGAACTAACCTTGGGTTTTGTCGATGATGACTTCATGTAGATGTTGAAGATGTGGATGCTCAATGTTGATGTAGATCTCTTGGAGCTATCCATTTGAGTGAATTGCACTTTCAATACCTACATGGGTTAGTCCCATAAGGAACAAACAAGGATATCCATAGACATAGAGTGATGCACACAAAGATGATGTCCATGAAAACTTTTATTACCTTGTCCCTTGTCTTACCAACAAGAGGGTTTGTGACTGCTTGAACTAGTGCAAGATGTGGAAGTTGATTGCACTTGTTCTTGCCAAAACGATAAGAGTGAAGTATGTTGGCGGAGTCACCCTCAAGAACTCTCTAGTTCTTCTTCTTTTGGATCCACACCATATTGATGGGAATCCTTGGAGTTGTAGTCGTACTTGATGAAGTGGAACTTGAAGTAGTCTTGGGAATCCACTTGACTAAGGTCTTTGGAGCTTCTTCAAATGCATCGATTTCCTCTTGAAGCTTGTCCTTGCCTTTTTGCTTGTAGTCTTGTGGTGGAAGATCATCTTGAGCTTGTGTCCCCTTGAAAGAAGTATACTTCTCTTGTTGAGGGACAAACTTTGTCTTGGGGTATTGATCTTCTTCCCACTCAACTCCATTGGCATTGAAATTTCGTTCAAAACCAATACCTTGATTCTTCCGGTGCATTCCTTGCTTGCGCACAATTTCCTCGAATTGCTTACTCCCGGCAAGGCTTTTGTACACTCCTTTCTCTATAATTCCCTTCAATAAGCTATTTTCTTGCTCAAGTGTAACTTGGATAAGAGAATCATTAGTGGAATCAAGAGAACTACTAGAAGCAACAATATTGGATTTAGCATGATCATTGTTACTACTAGAGGAAGAATCTTTCTTATTCTTGTTACTAGACTTGACTTGAGGCATGTAAGTGGATAAGAGTAAACGCTTGGCAATGTAAGAAGAACTTTTCTTGCGGAGATCATCATTGATTGCTTTTAAGAACTCATGCTCTTGCTCAAGATTGAGCTTTTCAAAGCGTAATTTCTCATGAGCTCTTAAAAGTTCTCGATGATCTTCGAAGATGGTTTCATGAGCTAACTTAAGAGTGTTTAGTTCTTTAGTTAGGGCCTCAATCTTCTCCTTATCATTGTCATTTGTTTTATCTTGATTAGCATGATTAATTGGTCTTTCATCATAATATTCATCACTAGAGTTGTCACCAAGCAAATCATCACCTAACAAGTCATCTTCATCACTATTGAAATCAACATACTCGGGGTGTGTTACCTTAGGACCTTTGGCCATGAAGCATCTTCCAATTCCTTCATTGGGTGAGTCAAATATGTCGTAGGAGTTGGTTGACACAAGTGCTAGACCGGCAACACCTTCATCTTGAGTATCTTCGGAGCCGGAGTAATAACTTCTCTCGGAGTGGCTGTCAGAGTCGGAGCCGGATACCCATTCACCAACATGAGCTTGATGTCTTCGTCTTGTGTAGCTCCTTGATGATTTTTCCTTCCTTTCCGAATCCTTGCTTCTCCATGAGTATATTCGTTCATAACGATCATCTCTACTCCTTCTCTCTCTTGGTGGTGATCCTTTGCTTCTTCTTTTTGGAGAATCTTCTCTTCTCTTGTAGGGAGCCGTACACTCATTGGAGTAGTGTCCGGGTCTTCCACAATTGTAGCAGTTTCGCTCTCGACTAGAAGATCTTTTGTCATTGTAGGACCTTGACTTGGAGCTTCTATCTTTGCTTCTACTCTTGTAGAACTTGTTGAAGTTCTTCACCATTAAGCTCAATTCTTCATTGAAGTCTTGTTTCTCACTTGATGATGTAGGGGCTTCACATGAGGCTTTATAGGCACCACTTGATTTGTTGTGAAGTTCCTATTTATCCTTAAGTGACATCTCATGAGCAACAATTCTTCCAATCACCTCCGTTGGCTTGAGATCTTTGTAATTGGGCATCATTTGGATCAATGTGCACACGGTATCATATTTTCCATCCAAGGCTCTTAGGATCTTCTTGATGATGAGTTTATCGGTCATCTCTTCACTTCCTAAGCCGGCAATCTCATTTGTGATGAGAGCAAGCCTAGAGTAAATTTCAGCGACACCTTCACCATCCTTCATCTTGAACTTGTCAAGTTGGCTCTGAAGCACATCCAACTTGGATTCCTTGACGGAGTCAGTACCTTCGTGCATATCAATCAAAGTGTCCCAAATTTCCTTTGCATTCTCAAGGCGGCTGATTTTGTTGAATTCTTCGGGGCACAATCCGTTGAAGAGAATATCACAAGCTTGAGCATTGTATTGCAACATCTTCAACTCATCCGCGGTAGCTTCACGATTTGGTTCTCTCCCATCAAAGAAGTCACCTTGCAAACCAACACACACAATAGCCCAAACGGCGGGGTTATGTCCAAGAATATGCATTTTCATTTTATGCTTCCAACTAACAAAATTAGTACCATCAAAGTAAGGACCTCTACGGTGATAATTTCCCTCGCTAGACGCCATACTCTCCTAGGTTGTGAAACCAAGGCTATGACCACCGAAAGCTATGGAGATCAAAGCAAATGGAGACCAAAGCTCTGATACCACTTGTAGGATCGAAAGTATGTCTAGAGGGGGGGGGGGTGATTAGACTACTTGACCAAATAAAAACTTAACCTTTTCCCAATTTTAGTTCTTGGCAGATTTTAGCTAATTTAGGACAAGTCAAGCAATCATCACATAATTCAAGCAAGCATGCAAAGAGTATATAGGCAGCGGAAAGTAAAGCATGCAACTTGCAAGAATGTAAAGGGAAGGGTTTGGAGAATTCAAACGCTATTGGAGACACGGATGTTTTTCCCGTGGTTCGGATAGGTGGTGCTATCCTACATCCACGTTGATGGAGACTTCAACCCATGAAGGGTAACAGTTGCGCGAGTCCACACAGGGCTCCACCCAAGGGTAACGGTTGCGCGAGTCCACACAGGGCTCCACCCACGAAGGGTCCACGAAGAAGCAACCACCCACAAAGGGTCCACGAAGAAGCAACCTTGTCTATCCCACCATGGCCATCGCCCACACAGGACTTGCCTCACTAGCGGTAGATCTTCACGAAGTAGGCGATCTCCTTGCCCTTACAAACTCCTTGGTTCAACTCCACAATCTTGTCGGAGGCTCCCAAGTGACACCTAGCCAATCTAGGAGACACCACTCTCCAAGAAGTAACAAATGGTGTGTAGGTAATGAACTCCTTGCTCTTGTGCTTCAAATGATAGTCTCCCCAACACTCAACTCTCTCTCATAGGATTTGGATTTGGTGGAAAGAAGATTTGAGTGGAAAGCAACTTGGGAAGGCTAGAGATCAAGATTCATATAGTAGGAATGGAATATCTTGATCTCAACACATGAGTAGGTGGTTCTCTCTCAGAACATATGAGTTGGAATGGTGTGTGTGTTTTGATAGCTCTCCCCCCGAATGAGAAGAAGGTGGGGGGGTATATATAGCCTCCACACAAAATCCAACCGTTACACAGTTTTCCAATCTCGGTGGGACCGAATCAATAAACTTGGTCGGACCAAAAATGTAAACCTAGTGACCGTTAGAGATTTTCGGTAGGACTGACATGCAACTCGGTAGGACCAATATGGTTAGGGTTTGGGCATAACGTAATCTCGGTGAGACCGATTACACAAACTTGGTGAGACCGAATTTGGTAATTAGCTAACCAGAGAGTTGGTCAGGCAAACTCGGTGGGACCGATTTGCTCTTTCGGTGAGACCGAGTGGAACTCGGTGAGACCGAAAAGTTACAAAGGGGAAACACTGAGTTTACATTGCAATCTCGGTGGGACCGATTCGCTCTTTCGGTGAGACCGAAAAGTTACGAAAGGGAAACAGAGAGTTTGCAACCCCATCTCGGTGAGACCGAGATCCTTATCGGTAGAACCGAATGCTAGGGTTTTGGCAGTGGCTAATGACAAGTGAAACTCGGTGGCGCCGGATAGGAAGAATCGGTAAGACCGAGTTTGGCTTAGGGTTTAGGTCATATGTGGATATGGGAAAGTAGTTGAGGATTTTGGAGCATATCACTAAGCACATGAAGCAAGAGGCTCATTAAGCAACACCTCATCCCTCCTTGATAGTATTGGCTTTTCCTAAAGACTCAATGTGATCTTGGATCACTAAAATATAAAATGAAGAGTCTTGAGCTTTTGAGCTTGAGCCAATCCTTTGTCCTTAGCATTTTGAGGGTTCCACTTTCACATCCATGCCATGCCAATCATTGAGCTTTCCTGAAATAATCATCTTGGAATAGCATTAGCTCAATGAGCTATATGTTGTTATGAATTACCAAAACCACCTAGGGATAGTTGCACTTTCACCCAAGCAGACCTCTGGCCGCCGACGCCTTGTGCATTCGTGTGTGCCCTGCCTGGGAGGCCGGTTGTGCCTCTGCTAGTGGGCCAACCCAACTAGATTAGTTGGCCTAATTAACTCATTTAACTTAACCTTTTACTAATCCAACGCTTACATGTGGGTCCTCCTGCTAATAAAACGTGGCTAAATAAGTTTACTAAAACGGTGTCAATGACATGTGGCCCCCTGGGTAATATAAAAGGTTTAATTTAACTCTAGTTAAAACCTGGCTCTATGACATGTAGGCCCCGCAGAACTGTTCACCTTTGACTAGTCAACTATTGACTCCTCAGTTAACAGTTGACCTGGCCCCACCTATCATACTCTAAGGCTAGCTGCTGTTGTGTGTAAAAGGGTTTGCACTATTTTGGATAATTCAAATTAAATTAAATCCAGTAATTTTAGGGAATTAATAAAACTTCGTAAATTCATATAAAATAATCTGTAGCTCGGATGAAAATACTTTGTACATGAAAGTTGCTCAGAACGACGAGGCGAATCCGAATACGCGATCTGTTTACCTGTCAGATGCCTCTAACTATATGAACATGGAACAATTCCCCCTCCGGTCATCTGTCTGACACAGGTCCGGAACCGGGAAAACATTCCCGGTTAAATTTCCCCCTTCACCTATATCACGTAGTACTGCATTAGAACACCCCCTAGTACTGCTTATTGCTTGTCCTGTATCTGTTTGCTCTGTATTTACTGTTTCTTCCCCCTCTTCTCTCCGGTAGACCCTGAGACCGACGATGCCGCTGTGATCGACTACATCACCGATGACCCCTCCTTCTTGTCTGAGCAACCAGGCAAGCAAACCCCCCTTGAGCATTCCGATATCGCCCATTTCTTTCCCTCTCATGCTTGCAGTAGAACTGCTACTGCTTTCTGTATGATCCTACTCTGATGCATAGCCTGTTTTTGTTACCTGCTTTCATACCTTACATGCTTATCCTAAACTGCTTAGTATAGGTTGGTTAGTGATCCATCAGTGACCCCACCTTGTCCCAGTTGCCCCGCTTTATGTTTGATGACTCGATCAACATGATCGACGTCCAGGCCCCGACACTTCACATCACCCCCCTAGTTGTCTCACTCTGCAGACTTACCATCGAGTGTAGAGGGTGGAACCTCTTACATCACTCCTGATGAGATCTCCATAGTGTAGCTATACGGTTGAGGTTATCGAGGGTGATTTCCTCCTTAACCACTTCCGATAGGGCTCTGTCGTGCAACCCATCAAATGTGAACCTCGAGGGTGGATCCTCTTACGTTCACCTTGATGACAACATCGAGTGGAATTCACCGGGGGTGATTCCTCGGGTTTTCCCCTTGGTGTTAGAGACATAGTTACTATGGTTACTATGACTTTTCTCTGGGATTGCTTTCTCGCAGGGAGTCGAGAAAGGATCTCTAGCTAAGGTTGATAACACTTCCACTACTTTACTTAATGCTACTCTACTCCCTCCTGTTGCTGCAAGATGGTGGTTTCCAGAAGATGCTAGTCTTCGATAGAACTAGGCCTTCTCTCTATTCTGCCATTCTGCAGTTTAGTCCACAAATACAACCCATTCGTTTGATACAGATGCATACTTAGTTTAGATTTGATGTAAGTCTTGCGAGTACTTTGGATGAGTACTCACGGTTGCTTTGCCACTTCTTCTCCCCCATACCCGATTGTTGCGACCAGATGACGGATTCCAGGAGCCAGACGACACCACTGATGATTACTACTACCCCGAGGGTGCCAACTGTTGGGGATCGTAGCAGAAATTTAAAATTTTCTACGCATCACCAAGATCAATCTATGGAGTAATCTAGCAACAAGGGGAAGGATAGTGCATCTACATACCCTTGTAGATCGCTAAGCGGAAGCGTTGCAAGAACAACCGCGCCTCCGCGTTCAACACACGTGCAGCCCGGTGACGTCTCCCATGCCTTGATCCAGCAAGGGGAGAAGGAGAGGTTGGGAAGACTCCGTCCAGCAGCAGCACGACGGCGTGGTGGTGGTGGAGGAGCACGGGACTCCAGCAGGGCTTCGCCAAGCACTACGAGAGACGAGGAGGGAGAGGGGTAGGGCTGCGCCAACAGGGGAAGAACCTCGTGTGTTGGGCTGCCCCTTTGCCTCCACTATATATAGGGGGAGAGGGAGGGCTGCGCCCCCACCTAGGGTTTCCACCCTAGGGGTGGCGGCGGCCCCAATCCCCATCTGGGGTGGCGGCCAAGTGGGGGGAGAGGGAGGCGCACCAGGCATGGGCCTTAGGGCCCATCTGCCCTTAGGGTTTGCCCCCTCTTCTCCCTAGGCGCATGGGCCTTGGTGGGGAGGCGCCCCAACCCACCTTGTTGGCTCCCACATGCTCCACGATGATCTCATCGGATGAACCACGATGTCAAGGATCCAATCAATCCCGTATACAATTCCCTTTGTCTATCGGTACGATACTTGCCCGAGATTCGATCGTCGGTATCCCGATACCTTATTCAATCTCGTTACCGGCAAGTCTCTTTACTCGTTCCGTAACACATCATCCCATGATCAACTCCTTGATCACATTGTGCACATTATGATGATGTCCTACCGAGTGGGCCTAGAGATACCTCTCTGTTACACGGAGTGACCAATCCCAGTCTCGATTCGTGCCAACCCAACAGACACTTTTGGAGATACCCATAGTGTACCTTTATAGCCACCCAGTTAGGTTGTGACGTTTGGCACACCCAAAGCACTCCTACAGTATCCGGGAGTTGCACAATCTCATAGTCTAAGGAAATGATACTTGACATTAGAAAAGCTTTAGCATACAAACTACACGATCTTTGTGCTAGGCTTAGGATTGGGTCTTGTCCATCACATCATTCTCCTAATGATGTGATCCCGTTATCAACGACATCCAATGTCCATGGTCAGGAAACCGTAACCATCTATTGATCAACGAGCTAGTCAACTAGAGGCTTACTAGGGACATGGTGTTGTCTATGTATCCACACATGTATCTGAGTTTCCTATCAATACAATTCTAGCATGGATAATAAACGATTATCATGAACAAGGAAATATAATAATAACCAATTTATTATTGCCTCTAGGGCATATTTCCAACACCAACTACTACGTGACGGCCGCTGACAATTTGGAGTAGTTAGGAGGCTCCCAGGCAGGAGACCTTGCCTTTTCGATCGATGTTGCTTTTGTGCTAGCCTTCTTAAGGCAAACTTGTTTAACTCATGTCTGTATTCAGATATTGTTGCTTCCACTGACTCTTGTGTTTTCGAGCTTATGTATTCGAGCCCTCGAGGCCCCTGGCTTGTAATATAAAGCTTGTATTATTTTCATTTGTGTCTAGAGTTGTGTTGTGATATCTTCCCGTGAGTCCTTGATCTTGATCGTACACATTTGCGTGTATGATTAGTGTACGATTGAATCGAGGGCGTCACAAGTTGGTATCAGAGCCGACTTCCTGTAGGAAGCCCCCTTTCCAACTCCTTGGCCGAAGTTGAGTCTAGTCGTCCGAAAACGGTTTTACTAACTTGGTTGTGTGGCTTACGGGCCCATGCCGCCAATTGGGTGGTATTAGGATCTTTTACTCCTCGCCTATACTCTGGGATTCTAATCTCTCTTCTATTCGGTTTAAATGATTTTATTAACTCTAACATTAGGTTCTCGTAACCATTTCCTCCCGGAGAGCCCTTCATTCCAGATGATCGCTTGGTGCACCAGAAGACTCCAAAGATACTCTTCGTTGTTTTTCCTGAGACCCTTGTGACCTTCGCCGTTGCAATTCCCTACCACCGATAAATTCCCATGGATAGCTACATACACTTGCTGTCCATACCTTCATTTCCAATTGCTCTTGTTACTACAAGATACCCTGAAATACTTTGCGATTTTTCGAGAATCCTTTGCGCCTTCTGCCTTGCAGCTCTTTTTCCGCCTGAATACCCCTACGAAAAATTCCTCACACTTATCGGGGATTCATTCACCCCCAGTTGATCTTATGTCTCACAAAATTCTTCGAGTACTATTCGATCTTCCGATAATCCTCAATAGCCTATTGCTCCTTTTCTTCCTTATCGTATTGCATTATGGTTAATTCCATATGTCTAACAATATTGATTAAACTCCTTGAGTTTGTCATTCATATCCTATTGATTCGGCATGTGCTTGAATGCACACATTCATTAGTTATTCCCTGGTAATTATTTATCCTTCTGGCTCAGACTCCACTTCGGGCATGAGCTGGTTCTTGGCAAATCAAACCTTGAATGATTGTCAGTTTATGTCCTTTCAACTTGCTAATCTTTTGATTAGAGCATCTGATCCTGATCCCTCGAATTCGAAATCTTAATTCCCTTGCGTTCAAGCTTTGGAATTACCAGATATTCCCAAAATCCGATACCTTTGCATTATTTCTTCTTCTGATTGAATATCAATACTCACATCAGCTCCGTTGTGGATCGCCAGATCCATTATTGGATTATCATCCGACAGTGTCCTTCATATTCAAAGAACCTCGTGAAGTTCTTTCCCAGATACATAATGCCTTTGGTAATTTTATCCTCTCCTTTTGTCAACCATGCTCTGCTTTCGATCTTGTGTTGCTTACTTCGGAAGTTCGTGGAATAGGTTCCTAAGATGCCCCAATGAGTTGAACCTATGCCTCCCATAATCCGTTTGAACCCGAGAGTTTTTTTAACGAGTCTTACTCTTCTGGTGTTTAGCCAGATAACTTTTCAACACTACAACTTCATCGAAAGCGAGAAGTAAATGAAATGATATGCATTTAAGAAGTGGGAGTCGACCTTGAACTTTTTGTTCACGCCCATGGACACGATGTAGATCTTATCATGGAAGCTTATCTTAAAATTAATTATCCCCATGGTATAAGATCATCTTATATCTGGGATTTGATCCTTTGCAACTGTGGTTCTGACCATGAGTGTTCCCCTTTGATCCCATTTCTCGGACAAGTTAAGGTACTTGCCTTCTGCAGATCAATACATCTCCGCAACCTCTATTTTGATCTTCCTTCGATTATTACCCTCCGGTATCTCAAGGATATCATGCCATTGCACTACATCTTATGAACTTTCGATGGAGTACTACCTTACCCTGTCTTTGTCACTTCATGGGTTCTGGGTTGTTTGTCAACCGAGAACACAGATAAGTGAATCAATTCCGCACTCTGATTCAATAACTCTAAGTAATTTTCATTGCTTACGAGTTTAATAATCCTTCAAGTCATTCCTAGCCTGGCCGGCTATGTCATTACCGTGCTAAATTTTAACTGTGCTACCTGGCCCTTCTTCCCGGAGCACAATTTTCGATGATGAGCGAAGCTTACGTCGATCTTCCTCATTTTGTCATTCCACCTGGAACAACAAGCATGAACCAAAGTTTGTGTCGTACCCATGGTACCAATAACCTTTCGCTTCATCATTCCTTTGACTTGATGACATTGCTGATCAAGACAATTGTGTGGTGCTCATCATCAACATTCTGAGCTCTTTCGGTATATCAATGGAATTCGTGATGAACAATACCATCCTTGCCCCTCAATTATTTATGTTATCATCAACAACATTCTTGTCTTCTCCCCAACACAAATTTGTTCATACAAATTTTGGAAATGCATCTTTTTGACATGTCGATGGATTGCTGCTGAACCCATCGGCCATATCCTCATCTTTTCCTGATAGAATTGCATGAGATGTTCTAGCAGTTCCTGTTGGATCCTTGTGTTTTTGAAATCTGACCTTTACCTACTGACCATATCGATGCTATCCCGAAGCATGACTGTGTTACTCCGAACATCATTAAGAACATTGGAGGCGCAATGCTAAATGTTTCTTGCTCTATTATCCAAACGCCGTTGTATGGATAACATCATGAATTCCCTTGCCCCTTATCCAAATGGTGATGTACTTGTTGATCTAACATGTATATCATGCTCTACTTTTCCTTGGGAAAAGACACACTCCTAAATCCTTGTGTATAAACATATTTTTCCTTTCCATTGGTTTGCTTAACCTTTCTTGTGATCTATATATGTTATAAGTAGAAATAATTCCCTGTTTATGGAAACACCTCGGTTTACAACTCTGTCAGAGTGACCCTATTACTATAGTTGATGACATCCTGGTAACCACCGATGGACGAGAACTTTGCCTATTGGTCCACCTCGTTTCAACGAGCAGGAAAATGGTTCTCTTCGTCCCTCGCCCTTGGTACCAACGTTGTTGCCAACATAATTGACAAATTTTTCTCTGACATGCCCTACTATCATGACCATGCAAGATGCCATGCCCCCTTTCTACCCCTTCACCCACATGGTGGGCCCCTAACCAACAGTTCCACATGATCGGAACCTGACTCTTCTGTACAACCTTGATTCCAAAATATTCTTGGCACTCGGCTTCGTATGTAATACACGAACTAACTTCCTCACCATGTTTCATTTCGGTATCAGAGGCAACATTCTTCTTCTTTACTCTGAACCCTTCCCTCAATCATCACTTGTTTTAGGCATCCGCTGGATGCCTACCTGGTTGAAACTTGTTGAACCTCCTTATAGCACTCTCGATACATTTCTTGGTGCTTCTAAAATCTCCTTCCTTGAGAAACTATCGGATGCTCATCCTTTCAGACATTCGTCCTTATAGCTTCCCCCTTACTCCAGCTCTTAAATCTCGGGACGAGATTTCTTGTAGTGGAGGAGATTTGTAACGCCCGGTTAATCAAGCTCCAGTAATCCCCTACTAATGATGCCAAGTCATCACTGTTACTGTTGCTAATCTCACTTTGATTCAAAACCGATTCAAATTCAAAATCGAAATTTAAAGTCAAAAATTCCAATTTGCCAAACATGAAAACTAAAATGTTCAAAGTGTGGCAAATAATCCTGTGATATTTGTCATGTTGGAACCAACCTCTTTTGGTTTTCGAGAGTGCCCCTAGAAATTATTTAGTGATCCAGTAGCATTTAAAATTGGCCTCTTAAATTTCTAAAAATAGTTGGACAACTACTTTCGGCCTTAAACTTTTTGTGACTCTTAGAATTAATGTGCTTTTTTTAGTTGACAAGTCTCTTTTCTATCAAAACTCTTTTAGTTTTACAATTTATAAGAAGACAAAAAAGGGGTTTAAAAAAGAAAAAGGCAAAGAGAGAAAGGAAAAGCCCTGACCTCCCCTCTCACGTGGCCTCGGCCCAGCTGGACCGCCAGGCCAGCCCATCCCTCCTACATTTATCCCCACTCCACCGAACCCTAGGGCCCTACCGCGCCTACACCCCACTCCTCCCGATCCCCCGCTCCACTCCTCCCACGATCCCGATCTGGATCGGGTCCCTGCCTCTCCGACGCTGCGACGATGATGCCCCATCCATTTCCCCTCATCGCCGACCCCCCCTCTCCCCCGACTCTCCTCTGCTCGATCCTGTGTGGATCGGGAGGGGAGCGGCTCCACCGTCGCCGCCACCCGACGCCGGCGCCCCAACACCACACGACGCCGGTGCCACAACACGACCCGTCGCCGGCGCTGCCCTGACCTGGCAATGCCGCCACTCACCGGACTGCCCCGCCGCCGCTCGAAACCCCCCTCCCTCGCCAGACCGCCTCCCCGCCAAACGCCTCCCCGTCATTGACCTCCTCCCCAACGACGCCCCGATGACCACACCCGCGCTCACTGCCGTCCTCACCCCGCAGCCCCTCGCGCGCGCCCTTGCGCCACCACTTCCAGCCTGGCCGCGGCGCACCGACGACGCCACCACCCGCCATCGCCGCCGTCGCCTCACCGCCCGACCCCGCTGCCGCGCAGAGCCCTCCTCGCCGGACCGCCCTAGCACCACCCCTCGAGGTCGCACGCGACCCCCCCCTGTGAGCCCCGTTCGCCCTCCTCTCTTTCCCTCGTCGCCGGTTTCATGGCCATCGCCGCCTGACCACGCCCTCCTGCTACGCTGCTCCCGCCGGCTGTTGTGCGCTGCCTTGCCGCCGCTGCTCGTTGCTGTTTCCGGTGCGCGCCCGCCGCCCCACTCCTCCACCGCGGCCCTGCTGGCCGACTGCGCCGAGCCGGGCTCCGCCCTACCATGGCCCCGAGCAGACCTCTGGTCGTCGACGCCTTGTGCGTTCGTGTGTACCCTGACTGGGAGGCCGGTTGTGCCTCTGCTAGTGGGCCAACCCAACTAGATTAGTTGGCCTAATTAACTCATTTAACTTAACCTTTTACTAATCCAGTGCTTACATGTGGGTCCTCCTGCTAATAAAACATGGCTAAATAAGTTTACTAAAATGGTGTCAATGACATGTGGCCCCCTGGGTAATATAAAAGGTTTAATTTAACTCTAGTTAAAACCTGGCTCTATGACATGTAGGCCCCGCAGAACTGTTCACCTTTGACCAGTCAACTGTTGACTCCTCAGTCAACAGTTGACCTGGCCCCACCTGTCATACTCTAAGGCTAGCTGCTGTTGTGTGTAAAAGGGTTTGCACTATTTGGATAATTCAAATTAAATTAAATCCAGTAATTTTAGGAAATTAATAAAACTTCGTAAATTCATATAAAATAATTCGTAGCTCGGATGAAAATACTTTGTACATGAAAGTTGCTCAGAACGATGAGGTGAATTCGAATACGCGATCTATTTACCTGTCAGATGCCTCTAACTATATGAACATGGAACAATTCCCCCTCCGGTCATCTGTCTAACATAGGTCCGGAACCGGGAAAACATTCCCAGTTAAATTTCCCCCTTCACCTATATCACGTAGTACTGCATTAGAACACCCCCTAGTACTGCTTATTGCTTGTCCTGTATCTGTTTGCTCTGTATTTACTATGTCTTCCCCCTCTTCTCTCCGGTAGACCCCGAGACCGATGATGCCGCTGTGATCGACTACATCACCGACGATCCCTCCTTCTTGTCTGAGCAACCAGGCAAGCAAACCCCCCTTGAGCATTCCGATATCACCCATTTCTTTCCCTCTCATGCTTGTAGTAGAACTGCTACTACTTTCTGTATGATCCTACTCTGATGCATAGCCTGTTTTTGTTACCTGCTTTCATACCTTACCTGCTTATCCTAAACTGCTTAGTATAGGTTGGTTAGTGATCCATCAGTGACCCCACCTTGTCCCAGTTGCCCCGCTTTATGTTTGATGACTCGATCAACATGATCGACGTCCATGCCCCGACACTTCACATCACCCCCTAGTTGTACGACTCTACAGACTTACCATAGAGTGCCGAGGGTGGAACCTCTTACATCACTCCTGATGAGATCTTCGTAGTGTAGCTATACGGTCGAGGTTATCGAGGGTGATTTCCTCCTTAACCACTTCCGATAGGGCTCTGTCATGCAAACCATTAAATGTGAACCTCGAGGGTGGATCCTCTTACGTTCACCTTGATGACAACATCGAGTGGAATTCACCGGGGGTGATTCCTCGGGTTTTCCCCTTGGTGTTGGACACACAGTTACTATGGTTACTATGACTTTGCACTGAGCCATGCTACTAAAGACAGGTCGGCCCTGAGGGGTACCCGCGCGAGCTTAATTGCGAGTGATGTGGAGTCGGGTTGACCTGGAAGGTGCCCGCGAGATACTTATGAGGCGTGGCCAGACATTCTTAGCCCTTGCCGCAAGTACTCGAGACGGGGTGACGGGGTCACATCGATCGTGAGTCTCTGCTCATTATTGCGTGCTCCTAATCCACTACGGTTTGGATATTTGATCCGAGGGGCCTCTGGCCTGATAGCACTAACCATCACGTGGGCATTGTATGGGAATTCTGCATCGTATACATCAGCCGAAGCTTAATAGATGTCAGCGACTGAGCGGCGCGCCGGGTTGGACTGGTAAGCACCTACCTTTTTGAAGGAGGTAGCTAGGTCTGCTCACCGGCCGCCCACGCAACGTGCAGGAGTTCCCGGGGAGATGGCCCATGACCCCTGGGGGCATATGTTTAGTCCGGCGTGCTGGCCTCTCTATTAAGCCTAGGTCGGATTGCGGCGTATTGTTTGGCCAAGGCCGGGCATGACCCAGGAAAGTGTGTCCGGCTGGAGTTAATCGAGCGTGGTGGGTAAGTTGGTGCACCCCTGCAGGGAAGAAAACATCTATCGATAGTATGTCCTACGGTAACGGACACTTGGAGTTGTATCCCGATCGATACAACTAGAACTGGATACTTGAGATGAGACATGGAGATGAGACTTGGTTATGAGATGATAACTGGATAGTATGGCTCTGGGATTGCTTTCTCGCAGGGAGTCGAGAAAGGATCTCTGGCTGAGGTTGATAACACTTCTACTACTTTACTATGCTACTCTACTCCCTCCTGTTGCTGCAAGATGGTGGTTTCCAGAAGATGCTAGTCTTTGATAGGACTAGGCCTTCTCTCTATTCTGGCATTCTGCAGTTTAGTCCATAGATACAACCCATTCGTTTGATACAGATGCATACTTAGTTTAGATCTGATGTAAGTCTTGCGAGTACTTTGGATGAGTACTCACGGTTGCTTTGCTACTTCTTTTCCCCCATACCCGATTGTTGCGACCAGATGACGGATTCTAGGAGCCAGACGACGCCATGATGATTACTACTACCCCGAGGGTGCCAACTACTACGTGACGGCCGCTGGCGATTTGGAGTAGTTAGGAGGCTCCCAGGCAGGAGGCCTTGCCTTTTCGATCGATGTTGCTTTTGTGCTAGCCTTCTTAAGGCAAACTTGTTTAACTCATGTCTGTACTCAGATATTGTTGCTTCCGCTGACTCTTGTGTTTTCGAGCTTATGTATTCGAGCCCTCGAGGCCCCTGGCTTGTAATATAAAGCTTGTATTATTTTCATTTGTGTCTAGAGTTGTGTTGTGATATCTTCCCGTGAGTCCTTGATCTTGATCGTACACATTTGCGTGTATGATTAGTGTACGATTGAATCGAGGGCGTCACAGGAGCCGAGGCTGTCATCCCGACCAACGTCGATTTCGACTCGCTGCGCGTCGCGATGTACACCGAAGCCGAAGTCAGAGAAGCCCACGAAGACGGCGTCGACTTGCTCGAAGAAGCACGCCTCCTGGCGCTCAGTCGCTTGGCCATCTATCAGCAAGGCCTGAGGCACTACCAAAGCAAGAAGATCAAGCCCCTTATGTTCCACGAGGGCGACCTCGTCCTCCGACTCGTCCAAGAGCAGGCAGGACGGCACAAGTTGTCCCCTCCATGGGAGGGCCCATTCATCGTGAGCAAGGCCTTGCGCGACCGCAATGCCTACTACCTCATCGACGCACGCAAGTCAAGGAAGCGCAAGAAGGACACCGCCGGTGAAGAAACGACTCGGCCGTGGAACGCGGAACTCCTCCGCCTGTTTTACAGTTAGCCGCACGAGCGTATGTATCACCGCCTTTTGTAAACGCGTGAAACTACGGGGTTCCCGAACAAGACTCGGGGGCTGCCTTTTGCCGACCAATTTATTGTGTTCCTGTCTCCTTGCATCACTATACCACTGAACCCGACCACCGGTCCGACTCACTCGACCCGGGGGCTCGGGGGCTGGCCGTCTCGGTCGCCACCCAGCCGCCTTACTTGGTGATTCCTGATAAAGTTAGGATGCCGCGGTCCCCCACTTCGCCCTAAAGCCACAGATCCAGCTTTGGCTGTCGGCAGGCAAGCACAATGGGACAAAGCTCCTTTACGCTTCATACACTAAGTCAAAGGCTGCCAGGTCGGTCAACCCGGCCCACCATTCATCAAATGAACAGCCGCACGACTAGCTCCACGCCAACCGGCTTCGCCGAATTGCCGCCAGCCAGCCCAGTGGGTGTTTTGCTCACGCCCAAACGTTTCGAGGGACCCAATTCCTGCGTGCTCCTCTCAAAGAACCAAGCTCCTTGTCATGGACCAGAGCCTCGGCCGTCTGACTCAAGGGGGGAGGTTTGAGAAAGGAAAAACGCATGAAATCGGTCCAAAAAAACGGAAGGCAAAAAGCAAAAGCACCCACGACATCCACACAAATATTTAAATAAAGGACCACGACCCGAGTTCATTACACCCTAAAAAACTGTTGGAAATAAGCCCTAGAGGCAATAATAAATTGGTTATTATTATATTTCCTTGTTCATGATAATCATTTATTATCCATGCTAGAATTGTATTGATAGGAAACTCAGATACATGTGTGGATACATAGACAACACCATGTCCCTAGTAAGCCTCTAGTTGACTAGCTCGTTGATCAATAGATGGTTACGGTTTCCTGACCATGGACATTGGATGTCATTGATAATGGGATCACATCATTAGGAGAATGATGTGATGGACAAGACCCAATCCTAAGCCCAGCACAAAGATCGTGTAGTTCGTATGCTAAAGCTTTTCTAATGTCAAGTATCATTTCCTTAGACCATGAGATTGTGCAACTCCCGGATACCGTAGGAGTGCTTTGGGTGTTCCAAACGTCACAACGTAACTGGGTGGCTATAAAGGTACACTACAGGTATCTCCAAAAGTGTCTGTTGGGTTGGCACGAATCGAGACTGGGATTTGTCACTCCGTGTAAACGGAGAGGTATCTCTGGGCCCACTCAGTAGGACATCATCATAATGTGCACAATGTGATCAAGGAGTTGATCATGGGATGATGTGTTACGGAACGAGTAAAGAGACTTGCCGATAACGAGATTGAACAAGGTATCGGGATACCAACGATCGAATCTCGGGCAAGTATCATACCGCTAGACAAAGGGAATTGTATACGGGATTGATTAAGTCCTTGACATCGTGGTTCATCTGATGAGATCATCGTGGAGCATGTGGGAGCCAACATGGGTATCCAGATCCCGCTGTTGGTTATTGACCGGAGAACATCTCGGTCATGTCTGCATGTCTCCCGAACCCGTAGGGTCTACACACTTAAGGTTCGATGACACTAGGGTTATAAAGGAAGTTTGTATGTGGTTACCGAATGTTGTTCAGAGTCCCGGATGAGATCCCGGATGTCACGAGGAGTTCCGAAATGGTCCGGAGGTAAAGATTTATATATGGGAAGTCCTATTTTGGTCACCGGAAAAGTTTCGGGGTTTATCGGTAACGTACCGGGACCACCGGGAGGGTCCCGGGGGTCCACCAAGTGGGGCCACCAACCCCGGAGGCTTGCGTGGGCTAAGTGTGGGAGGCGACCAGCCCCAAGTGGCCTGGTGCGCCCCCCCACAAGGGCCCAAGGCGCCTAAGAGGTGGAAAGGGGGCAAACCCTAAGGGGGTATGGGCCTTAGGGCCCATCCTGGTGCACCTCCCTCTCCCCCTCCCCTCTTGGCCGCCTCCCCTTTCCCATCTAGGGCTGCCGCCCCCCTAGGGGCGGGAACCCTAGAGGGGGCGCACCCTCCTCCCTCTCCCCTATATATAGTGAGGCCTAGGGGCTGCCCATCACACGCGATTAGATCTCTCTCGTTGGTGCATCCCTCCCTCTCTTTCTCCTCATATCTCGCGGTGCTTGGAGAAGCCCTGCTGGAGTGCCACGCTCCTCCACCACCACCATGCCATTGTGCTGCTGCTGGATGGAGTCTTCCTCAACCTCTCCCTCTCTCCTTGCTGGATCAAGGCGTGGGAGACATCGTCGGGCTGTACGTGTGTTGAACGCGGAGGTGCCGTCTGTTCGGCACTAGGATCTCCGGTGATTTGGATCACGACGAGTACGACTCCTTCAACCCCGTTCTGTTGAACGCTTTTGTGCGCGATCTACAAGGGTATGTAGATCCACTCCTCCCTCATTGCTAGATGACTCCATAGATTGATCTTGGTGACACGTAGGAAATTTTTGAATTATTGCTACGTTCCCCAACAGTGGCATCATGAGCTAGGTCTATGCGTAGTTTCTATGCACGAGTAGAACACAAAGTAGTTGTGGGCGTTGATTTTGTTCAATATGCTTGCCGTTACTAGTCTTATCTTGATTCGGCGGCATCGTGGAATGAAGCGGCCCGGACCGACCTTACACGTACTCTTACGTGAGACTGGTTCCACCGACTGACATGCACTAGTTGCATAAGGTGGCTAGCGGGTGTCTGTCTCTCCCACTTTAGTCGGATCGGATTCGATGAAAAGGGTCCTTATGAAGGGTAAATAGCAATTGGCATATCATGTTGTGGTTTTTGCGTAGGTAAGAAACGTTCTTGCTAGAAACCCATAGCAGCCACGTAAAACATGCAAACAACAATTAGAGGACGTCTAACTTGTTTTTGCAGGGTATGCTATGTGATGTGATATGGCCAAAAGGATGTGATGAATGATATATGTGATGTATGAGATTGATCATGTTCTTGTAATAGGAATCACGACTAGCATGTTGATGAGTATGACAACCGGCAGGAGCCATAGGAGTTGTCTTAATTTATTTATGACCTGTGTGTCAACATAAACGTCATGTAATTACTTTACTTTATTGCTAACCGTTAGCTGTAGTAGTAGAAGTAATAGTTGGCGAGGCAACTTCATGGAGACACGATGATGGAGATCATGATGATGGAGATCATGGTGTCATGCCGGTGACAAGATGATCATGGAGCCCCAAGATGGAGATCAAAGGAGCTATATGATATTGGCCATATCATGTCACTATTATTTGATTGCATGTGATGTTTATCATGTTTTTGCATCGTATTTGCTTAGAACGACGGTAGTAAATAAGATGATCCCTCATTAAAATTTCAAGAAAGTGTTCCCCCTAACTGTGCACCGTTGCGACAGTTCGTTGTTTCGAAGCACCACGTGATGATCGGGTGTGATAGATTCTAACATTCACATACAACGGGTGTAAGATAGATTTACACATGCGAAACACTTAGGTTGACTTGACGAGCCTAGCATGTGTACAGACATGGCCTCGGAACACAGAAGACCGAAAGGTCGAGCATGAGTCGTATGGTAGATACGATCAACATGAAGATGTTCACCGATGTTGACTAGTCCGTCTCACGTGATGATCGGACACGACCTAGTTGACTCGGATCATGTAATCACTTAGATGACTGGAGGGATGTCTATCTGAGTGGGAGTTCATAAGATGAACTTGTTTATCCTGAACATAGTCAAAAAGGATTTTGCAAATTATATCATAGCTCGCGCTTCAGTTCTACTGTTTAGATATGTTCCTAGAGAAAATTTAGTTGAAAGTTGATAGTAGCAATTATGCGGACTAGGTCCGTAAACTGAGGATTGTCCTCATTGCTTCATAGAAGGCTTATGTCCTTAATGCAGCGCTCAGTGTGCTGAACCTCGAACATTGTATGTGGATGTTGCGAACATCTGACATACACATTTTGATAACTACGTGATAGTTCAGTTAAACGGTTTAGAGTTGAGGCACCGAAGACGTTTTGAAACGTCGCGAAACATATGAGATGTTTCAAGGGCTGAAATTGGGATTTCAGGCTCATGCCCACGTCAAGAGGTATAAGACCTCCGACGATTTTCTTAGCCTGCAAACTAAGGAGAAAAGCTCAATTGTTGAACTTGTGCTCAGATTGTCTGAGTACAACAATCGCTTGAATCGAGTGGGAGTTGATCTTCCAGATGAGATAGTGATGTTTCTCCAAAGTCTTTACCACCAAGCTGCTAGAGCTTCGTGTTGAACTATAATATATCAGGGATATATATGATGATCCTTGACATATTCGCGATGTTTGACACCACAAAAGTAGAAATCAAGAAGGAGCATCAATTGTTGATGGTTGGTGAAACCACTAGTTTCAAGAAGGGCAAGGGCAAGAAGGGATACTTCATGAAACGGCAATTCAGCTGCTGCTCTAGTGAAGAAACCCAAGGTTGAACCCAAACCCGAGACTAAGTGCTTCTATAATAAGGGGAACAGCCACTGGAGCAGAATTACCCTAGATACTTGGTAGATGAGAAGGCTGGCAAGGTCGATAGAAGTATATTGGATATACATAGTGTTGATGTGTACTTTACTAGTACTCCTAGTAGCACCAGGGTATTAGATACCGGTTCGGTTGCTAAGTGTTAGTAACTCGAAATAAAAGCTACGGAATAAACGGAGACTAGCTAAAGGTGAGATGACGATATGTGTTGGAAGTATTTCCAAGGTTGATCAAATATCGTACGCTCCCTCTACCATCGAGATTGGTGTTTGCGTTGAGCATAGACATGATTGGATTATGTCTATCACAATACAGTTATTCATTTAAGGAGAATAACGGTTACTCTATTTATTTGAATAATACCTTCAATGGTCTTGCACCTAAAATGAATGGTTCATTGAATCTCGATCGTAGTGATACACATGTTCATGCCAAAAGATAGTAATGATAGTACCACCTACTTGTGGCACTGCCACATAAGTCATATTGGTATAAAACTCATGAAGAAGCTCCATGTTGATGGATCTTTTGGGCTCACTCGTTTTTGAAAAGTTTGAGGCATGCGAACCATGTCTATTGGTGTATATGCATGAAGAAACTCCATGCAGATGGATCGTTTGGACTCACTTGATTTTGAATCACTTGAGACATGCAAATCATACCACATGGGCAAGATGACTGAAAAGCCTCGTTTTCAGTAAAATGGAACTAGAAAGCAACTTGTTGGAAGTAATACCTTTTGATGTGTGCAATCCAATGAGTGCTAAGGCATGTAGTGGATATCGTTATGTTCTTACTTCACAGATGATTTGAGTAGATGTTGAGTATATTTACTTGATGAATCACGAGTCTGAATTATTGAAAGGTTCAAGTAATTTCAGGGTGAAGTTGAAAGATCGTCGTGACAAGAGGATAAAATATCTATGATATGATCATAGAGATGAATATCTGAATTACAAGTTTGGCACAGAATTAAGACATTGTGGAAATTGTTTCACAACTAATACAGCCTGGAACACCATAGTGTGATGGTGTGTCCGAACATCATAACTGCACCCTATTGGATATGATGCATACCATGATGTCTCTTATTGAATTACCATAATAGTTTATGGGTTAGGCATTAGAGACAACCACATTCACTTTAAATAGGGCACCACATAATTCCGATGAGATGACACCATGTGAACTATGGTTTAGAGAAACCTAAGTTGTCATTTCTTAAAAGTTTGGGGCTGCGACGCTTATGCGAAAAAGTTTCAGGCTGATAAGCTCGAACCCAAAGCGGATAAATGCATCTTCATAGGACACCCAAAACAGTTGGGTATACCTCCTGTCTCAGATTCGAAAGCAATAAAGGATTGTTTCTAGAATCGGGTCCTTTCTCGAGGAAAAGTTTCTCTCGAAAGAATTGAGTGGGAGGATGGTGGAGACTTGATGAGGTTATTGAACCGTCTCTTCAACTAGTGTGTGGTAGGGCACAGGAGTTGTTCCTGTGGCACCTACACCAATTGAAGTGGATGCTTATGATAGTGATCATGAAACTTCAGATCAAGTCACTACCAAACCTCGTGGGATGACAAGGATGCGTACTACTTCAGAGTGGTACGTAATCCTGTCTTGGAAGTCATGTTGCTAGACAACAATGAACCTACGAGCTATGGAGAAGCGATGGTGGGCCCGGATTTCGATAAATGGCTCGAGGCCATAAAATCTGAGATATAATCCATGTATGAAAACAAAGTGTAGACTTTGGAAGAACTACTTGATGGTCGTAAGGCTATTAGGTACATGTGGATTTTAAAAGGAAGACAGACAATAATGGTAAGTGTCACCATTGAGAAAGCTCGACTTGTCGTTAAGATGTTCCCCGACAAGTTCAAGGAGTTGACTACGATGAGACTTTCTCACTCGTAGCGATGCTAAGAGTCTGTTGAAATTATATTAGCGATTACTGCATTATTTATGAAATCTTGCAGATAGGATGTCAAAACATTGTTTCCTCGACGATTTTCTTGAGGAAAGGTTGTATGTGATACAACCGGAAGGTTTTGTCAATCCTGAAAGATGCTAATAAGTATGCAAAGCTCCAGCTATCCTTCTAAGGACTGGAGTAAGCATCTCGGAGTTGGAATGTACGCTTTGATGAGATGATCAAAGTTTTGGGTATATACAAAGTTTATGAGAAACTTGTATTTCCAAAGAAGTGAGTGGGAGCACTATAGAATTTCTGATGAGTATATGTTGTTGACATATTATGGATCAGAAATGATGTGGAATTTCTGGAAAGCATATAGGGTTATTTGGAAAGTGTTTTTCAATGGAAAGCCGGGATTAAGCTACTTGAACATTGAGCATCAAGATCTATAAGGATAGATCAAAATGCTTAATGGTACTTTCAAATGAGCACATACCTTGACATGATCTTGAAGGTGTTCAAGATGGATCAGTCAAAGATGGAGTTCTTGCCTGAGTTGTAAGGTATGAAGTTAAGACTTAAAGCTCAACCACGGCAGAATAGAGAGAAAGGACGAAGGTCGTCCCCTATGCTTAAGACATAGGCTCTACAGTATGCTATGCTGTGTACCGCACCTGAAGTGTGCCTTGCCATGAGTCAGTCAAGGGGTACAAGAGTGATCCAAGAATGGATCACAGGACAGCGGTCAAGGTTATCCTTAGTAACTAGTGGACTAAGGAATTTTCTCGATTGTGGAGGTGGTAAAACAGTTCGTCGTAAAGGGTTACGCCGATGCAAACTTTGACACTAATCCAGATTATTCTGAGTAGTAAACTGGATTCGTATAGTAGAACAGTTATTTGGAATAGCTCCAAACAGAACGTGGTAGCTGCATCTAGGAGATGACATAGAGATTTGTAAAGCACACACAGATCTGAAAGATTCAGACCCGTTGACTATAACCTCTCTCACAAGCATAACATGATCAAACCCAGAACTCTTTGGGTGTTAGTCACATGGGGATGTGACCTTGAGTGTTAATCACATATCGATGTGAACTGGATTATTGACTCTAGTGCAAGTGGGAGACTGTTGGAAATATGCCCTAGAGACAATAATAAATTGGTTATTATTATATTTCCTTGTCCACGATAATCGTTTATTATCCATGCTAGAATTGTATTGATAGGAAACTCAGATACATGTGTGGATACATAGACAACACCATGTCCCTAGTAAGCCTCTAGTTGACTAGCTCGTTGATCAATAGATGGTTACGGTTTCCTAACCATGGACATTGGATGTCATTGATAACAGGATCACATCATTAGGAGAATGATGTGATGGACAAGACCCAATCCTAAGCCTAGCACAAAGATCGTGTAGTTCATATGCTAAAGCTTTTCTAATGTCAAGTATCATTTCCTTAGACCATGAGATTGTGCAACTCCCGGATACCGTAGGAGTGCTTTGGGTGTTCCAAACGTCACAACGTAACTGGGTGGCTATAAAGGTACACTACAGGTATCTGCGAAAGTGTCTGTTGGGTTGGCACGAATCGAGACTGGGATTTGTCACTCCGTGTAAACGGAGAGGTATCTCTGGGCCCACTCGGTAGGACATCATCATAATGTGCACAATGTGATCAAGGAGTTGATCACGGGATGATGTGTTACGGAATGAGTAAAGAGACTTGCCGGTAACGAGATTGAACAAGGTATCGGGATACCAACGATCGAATCTCGGGCAAGTATCGTACCGCTAGACAAAGGGAATTGTATACGGGATTGATTAAGTCCTTGACATCGTGGTTCATCCGATGAGATCATCGTGGAGCATGTGGGAGCCAACATGGGTATCCAGATCTCGCTGTTGATTATTGACCGGAGAACGTCTCGGTCATGTCTGCATGTCTCCCGAACCCGTAGGGTCTACACACTTAAGGTTCGATGACGCTAGGGTTATAAAGGAAATTTGTATGTGGTTACTGAATGTTTTTTGGAGTCCCGAATGAGATCCCGGACGTCATGAGGAGTTCCGGAATGGTCCGGAGGTAAAGATTTATATATGAGAAGTCCTGTTTTGGTCACCGGAAAAGTTTCGGGGTTTATGGTAACGTACCGGGACCACCGGGAGGGTCCCGGGGGTCCACCAAGTGGGGCCACCAACCCCGGAGGCTTGCGTGGGCTAAGTGTGGGAGGGGACCAGCCCCAGGTGGGCTGGTGCGCCCCCCCACAAGGGCCCAAGGCGCCTAAGAGGTGGAAAGGGGGCAAACCCTAAGGGGGTATGGGCCTTAGGGCCCATCCTGGTGCACCTCCCTCTCCCCTCCCTTCTTGGCCGCCTCCCCTTTCCCATCTAGGGGTGCCGCCCCCCCTAGGGGTGGGAACCCTAGAGGGGGCGCACCGTCCTCCCTCTCCCTTATATATAGTGAGGCCTAGGGGCTGCCCATCACACGCGATTAGATCTCTCTCGTTGGTGCAGCCCTCCCTCTCTTTCTCCTCATATCTCGCGGTGCTTGGCGAAGCCCTGCTGGAGTGCCACGCTCCTCCACCACCACCACGCCGTTGTGCTGCTGCTGGATGGAGTCTTCCTCAACCTCTCCCTCTCTCCTTGCTGGATCAAGGCGTGGGAGACATCGTCGGGCTGTACGTGTGTTGAACGCGGAGGTGCCGTCTGTTCGGCACTAGGATGTCCGGTGATTTGGATCACGACGAGTACGACTCCTTCAACCCCATTCTCTTGAACACTTCCACGCGCGATCTACAAGGGTATGTAGATCCACTCCTCCCTCGTTGCTAGATGACTCCATAGATTGATCTTGGTGACACGTAGGAAAATTTTGAATTATTGCTACGTTCCCCAACAAAAACCCCAGTCGGTGGGTGGACCTGCTATTTAACAAATTCTACAAAGTGTCTCAGGTATCTCGAGCGCCGCGTCGCGACGTCGACGGCTCTCCCCTGGCGGCCTCCGGGTCCATCGTGGCGCCGGTGTCCTCCTCAGCACCCGCGTCACGGTAGACGCCCGTCTCCTCCGAGCTCCCCTCCGGATCGTGGAGGAGCAAGTCGTAGTCGTCGCCGTCCACGGCCCTGCCGTCTTCCGTCCTCTCCGGATGGAACTTGTCGTGGAAGGCGAACTCGGCGATGTAGCTGGCCCGGGAGGCGATCCGGCCTGCTTGGTCCTGCAAGTGCTGCTCCAAACCGGCCCGCTGGCCCATCGATGCATCCAGCTGCAGGTCCGGATGCCAGGACAGTGCGAACCGGAGCGCCATCTCAGCACCAACGCGAGCGGCAGAAATGCGCTACTCGCCAAGATGGTCCGGCCCCATCTCCACCCAACACGCCAGGCGCGAGAAGCTGCTCGGCCATAGGGCCGCCGTCATCGTAGTGCTGGCCTGGGACAGCGGCCCCAGCTGCGTTCCTAGGGCCTCCAGGTGGGCCTCGGCGGCGATGATGATCTCCGGGAAGGTCCAGGCCACCCGCGGATCCGTCCCGAACCCAACCACACCGGCCGGGTCGCGCTGATGGCGGACGGCTTCCTCCGCCAGCCGCTGTGTCTCCGGGAAGGCCCCTGCCTCAAAAGAAGAAGCAAGTTAGAAAAAGAACAACAAGGAAGAAAGGCCGGATCTCGACCCGGCAAACAACAAGAAAAAAACACTTACTGGAGAAGAACTCTTTCAGGTGCTACGCTTCAAGCAACGTACCCCGCCGCTCCCGGTCGATGGCGCGATCGCACTCCTTGAGCACCTTCTCCAGATCGGCCGCCTTGGCAAGGGCCGCCTTCAGCTCGGCACCCTTGTCCTCGGCCGCCTCGCGGCGACGGGCCTCGTCTTGACGAGCCCCCTCAGTCGTGGCAACCTGCTCCCGCAGGCGGTCCACCTCAGCCTGGAGCCGACCCTTGTCGTCGGCCAGCTGGCCGCGCTGCTGGTCGTCCTCCACCAGGGCCCGCTGCGCCTCTGGCGCTGATACGTCTCCAACGTATCTATAATTTTTGATTGCTCCATGCTATACTATCTATTGTTTTGGACATTATTGGGCTTTATTATCCACTTTTATATTATTTTTGGGACTAACGTATTAACCGGAGACCCAGCCCAAAATTGATGTTTTTTGCCTGTTTTAGGGTTTCGAAGAAAAGGAATATCAAACGGAGTCCAAACAGAATGAAACCTTCAGGAACGTGATTTTCTCATCGAATACAACTCAGGAGTCTTGGACCCTACGTCAAGACATGTAACAGGAGGCCACG
>NC_041390.1:554058831-554089289 GCF_002162155.2 Triticum dicoccoides
CCCTCGTGGGCCGCCTGTTGCTCCACCGACGTACTAATTCCTCCTATATATATCCACGTACCCCCAAACGATCAGATACGGAGCCAAAACCCTAATTCCACCGCCGTAACTTTCTGTATCCACGAGATCCCATCTTGGGGCCTGTTCCAGAGCTCCGCCAGAGGGGGCATCGATCACGGAGGGCTTCTACATCAACACCATAGCCCTTCCGATGAAGTGTGAGTAGTTTACTTCAGACCTATGGGTCCATAGTTAGTAGCTAGATGGCTTCTTCTCTCTTTTTGGATCTCAATACAATGTTCTCCCCCTCTCTTGTGGAGATCTATTCGATGTAATCTTCTTTTTGCGGTGTGTTTGTTGAGATCGATGAATTGTGGGTTTATGATCAAGTCTATCTATGAACAATATTTGAATCTTCTCTTAATTCTTTTAAGTATGATTGGTTATCTTTGCAAGTCTCTTTGAATTATCAGTTTGGTTCGGCCTACTAGATTGATCTTTCTTGCAATGGGAGAAGTGCTTAGCTTTGGATTCAATCTTGCTGTGTCCTTTGCCGGTGACAGTAAGGGCAGCAAGGCGCGTATTGTATTGTTGCCATCAAGGATAACAAGATGGGGTTCTCTTCATATTGCATGAGTCTATCCCTCTACATCATGTCATCTTGCTTAAGGCGTTACTTTATTTTTAACTTAATACTCTAGATGCATGCTGGATAGCGGTCGATGAGTGGAGTAATAGTAGTAGATGCAGGCAGGAGTCGGTCTACTTGTCTTGGACGTGATGCCTATATACATGATCATACATAGATATTCTCATAACTATGCTCAATTCTGTCAATTGTTCAACAGTAATTTGTTCTCCCACCGTAGAATACTTATGCTCTCGAGAGAAGCCACTAGTGAAACCTATGGCCCCGGGTCTATCTTTGTCATATCAATCTCCTAGTACTTAGTTATTTACTTTGCCATTTACTTTGCCTTTATTTTACTTTGCATCTTTATCATAAAAATACCAAAAAAAATTATCTTATCATATCTATCAGATCTCACTCTCGTAAGTGGCCCTATAGGGATTGACAACCCCTATTTGCGTTGGTTGCGAGGATTTATTTGTTTTGTGCAGGTGCGAGGGACTCGCGCGTAGCCTCCTACTGGATTGATACCTTGGTTCTCAACAACTGAGGGAAATACTTACGCTACTTTACTGCATCATCCCTTCCTCTTTGGGGAAAACAAACGTGGTGCTAAAAGAGGTAGCAAGAAGGATTTCCGGCGCCGTTGCCGGGGAGGTCTATGCAAAAGTCACATACCAAGTACCCACCACATACCCTTATCTCCCGCATTACATTATTTGCCATTTGCCTCTCGTTTTCCTCTCCCCTACTTCACCCTTGCCGTTTTATTTGCCCTCTCTCTCTATCCTCCCTCTATTTGCCTCTTTTTGCCCGCTTGCTTTTTGTTTGCTTGTGTGTTAGTTTGCTTGCTTGTCACGAAGGCTCAAGATAATACTAAATTGTGTGACTTCACCAATACCAACAACAATGATTTTATTAGCACTTCGATTGCTCCTGTTACCGATGCTGAATCTTGTGAAATTAATGCTGCTTTGTTGAATCTTGTTATGAAAGATCCGTTCTCCGGCCTTCCTAGTGAAGATGTCGCTACCCATCTAAATAGCTTCGTTGATTTGTGTGACATGCAAAAGAAGAAAGATGTGGATAATGATATTGTTAAATTGAAGCTATTTCCTTTTTCGCTTAGAGATCATGCTAAAGCTTGGTTTTCGTCTTTCCCAAAAATAGTATTGATTCATGGAACAAGTGCAAAGATGCTTTTATCTCGAAGTATTTTCCTCCTGCTAAGATCATCTCTCTTAGAAACGATATTATGAACTTTAAGCAACTTGATCATGAACATGTTGCACAAGCTTGGGAGAGAATGAAATTAATGATACGTAATTGCCCTACTCATGGTTTAAATTTATGGATGATTATACAAAATTTTTATGCCGGATTGAATTTTTCTTCTAGAAATCTTTTAGATTCGGCCGCAGGAGGCACTTTTATGGAAATCACTTTAGGAGAAGCTACTAAACTCCTAGATAATATTATGGTTAATTATTCTCAATGGCATACTGAAAGATCTACTAATAAAAAGGTGCATGCGATAGAAGAAATTAATGTTTTGAGTGGAAAGGTGGATGAACTTATGAAATTATTTGCTAATAAGAGTGTTTCTTCTGATCCTAATGATATGCCCTTGTCTACTTTGAATGAGAATAATAATGAATCTATGGATGTGAATTTTGTTGGTAGGAACAATTTTGGTAATAACGTGTATAGAGGAAATTTCAACCCTAGGCCTTATCCTAGTAATCCCTCTAATAATTATGGTAATTCCTACAACAATTATTATGGAAATTATAATAAGATGCCCTCTGATTTTGAATCTAATATTAAAGAATTTATTACTTCGCAAAAGAATTTTAATGCTATGATTGAAGAAAAATTGCTTAAGATTGATGATTTGGCTAGGAACGTTGATAGAATTGCTCTTGATGTTGATTCTTTGAAACTTAGATCTATTCCACCTAAGCATGATATCAATTAGTCTCTCAAAGCCATGAGAATTTCCATTGATGAGTGCAAAGAAAGAACCGCTAGGGTGCGTGCTAAGAAAGATGCCTTTATAAAAGCGTGTTCTTCTAGTTCCTATGAAAATAATGATGAAGATCTAAAAGTTATTGATGTGTCCCCTATTAAATCTTTGTTTTGCAATATGAATCTTGATAATGATGGGACTGAATATGATCCACCTTTACCTAGAAGGCGTTCCAAGAATTCTGAATCTTTTGATCTTGATGCTAAATTTGATAAAAGTGGGATTGAAGAAATTAAAACCCTAGATGTTGCTAAACCCACTATTACGGATTTCAAGGAATTTAACTATGAAAATTGCTCTTTGATTGATTGTATTTCCTTGTTGCAATCCGTGCTAAATTCTCCTCATGCTTATAGTCAAAATAAAGCGTTTACTAAACATATCGTTGATGCCTTGATGCAATCTTATGAAGAAAAACTTGAATTGGAAGTTTCTATCCCTAGAAAACTTTGTGATGAGTGGGAACCAACTATTAAAATTAAAATTAAATATCATGAATGCTATGCTTTATGTGATTTGGGTGTTAGTGTTTCCACGATTCCAAAGACTTTGTGTGATTTGTTAGGTTTCTGTGATTTTGACGATTGCTCTCTAAACTTGCACCTTGCGGATTCCACTATTAAGAAACCTATGGGAAGAATTAATGATGTTCTTATTGTTGCAAATAGGAATTATGTGCCCATAGATTTTATCGTTCTTGACATAGATTGCAATCCTTCATGTCCTATTATTCTTGGTAGACCTTTCCTTAGAATGATTGGTGCAATTATTGATATGAAGGAAGGAAATATTAGATTTCAATTTCCATTAAGGAAAGGCATGGAACACTTTCCTAGAAAGAAAATTAAATTACCTTTTGAATCTATTATGATAGCCACTTATGGATTTCCTACCAAATATGGCAATACCTAGATCTATTCTTGCTTGTTATGCCTAGCTAGGGGCGTTAAACGATAGCGCTTGTTGGGAGGCAACCCAATTTTATTTTTATTCCTTGATTTTTGCTCCTGTTTAGTAATAAATAAATTATATATACTCTGTTTTGGTTGTGTTTTTTGTGTTTAATTAGTGATTGTACCAAGTAGAACCGTTGGGAAGACTTGGGGAAAGTTTTGTTGAACTTGCTGTAAAAAACAGAAACTTTAGCGCTCACGAGAACTGCTGTCATTTTTATTTGGAAAGTGATATTTAGTTAATTATTTTTGCAGATGATTAATAGATAAATTACTCACGTCCATCAGTTTATTTTAGAATTTTTGGGGTTCCAGATATTGCGCTAGCTACATATTACTACAGACTGTTCTGTTTTTGACAGATTGTGTTTTCGTGTGTTGTTTGCTTATTTTAGTGAATCTATGGCTAGTAAAATAGTTTATGAACCATAGAGAAGTTGGAATACAGTAGGTATAACACCCATATAAATAAATAATGAGTTCATTACAGTACCTTGAAGTGGTCTTTTGTTTTCTTTCGCTAACGGAGCTCACGAGATTTTCTACTTTAAGTTTTGTGTTGTGAAGTTTTCAAGTTTTGGGTAAAGATTTGATGGATTATGGAACAAGGAGTGGCAAGAGCCTAAGATTGGGTATGCCCATGGCACCCCCAAGATAATCTAAGGACCCCTAAATGCCAAATCTTGGGGATGCCCCGGAAGGCATCCCCTCTTTCGTCTACTCCTATCGGTAACTTTACTTGGAGCTATATTTTTATTCGCCACATGATATGTGTTTTGCATGGAGCGTCTTGTATTATTTGAGTCTTTGCTTGTTATTTTACCACAATAATCCTTGCTGCACACACATTTTGAGAGAGCCATACATGATTTGGAATTTGTTAGAATACTCTATGTGCTTCGCTTATATCTTTTGAGTTATATAATTTTGCTCTAGTGCTTCACTTATATCTTTTTAGAGCACGGTGGTGGACTTGTTTTATAGAAACTATTGATCTCTCATGCTTCACTTAGATTATTTTGAGAGTCTTAATAGCATGGTAATTTTCTTCAAATCCTAATATGACTTGGTATGCAAGAATAATAATAAAACTTTCTTATGAGTGTGTTGAATACTAAGAGAAGTTTGATGCTTGATGATTGTTTTGAGACATGGAGGTAATAATATCAAAGTCGTGCTAGTTGAGTAGTTGTGAAATTGAGAAATACTTGTGTTGAGGTTTGCAAGTCCCTCCGCATGCACATATGGTAAACGTTATGCAACAAATTTGAAACATGAGGTGTTATTTGATTGTCTTCCTTATGAGTGGTGGTCGGGTACGAGCGATGGTCTTTTTCCTACCAATCTATCCCCCTAGGAACATGTGCGTAGTACCGAGGTTTTTTATGACTTGAAGATTTTTGCAATAAGTATGTGAGTTCTTTATGACTAATGTTGAGTCCATGGATTATACGCACTCTCACCCTTCCATCCTTGCTAGCCTCTTCGGTACCGTGCATTGCCCTTTCTCACATTGAGAGTTGGCGCAAACTTCGCCGGTGCATCCAAACCCCATGATATGATACGCTCTTTCACACATAAACCTCCTTATATCTTCCTCAAAACAGCCACCATACCTACCTATTATGGCATTCCCATAGCCATTCCGAGATATATTGCCATGCAACTTTCCATCATTCCGTTCATCATGACACATTCATCATTGTCATATTGCTTAGCATGGTCATGTAGTTGACATAGTATTTGTGGCAAAGCCACATTCATAATTCTTTCATACATGTCACTCTTGGTCCATTGCATATCTCGGTACACCGCCAGAGGCATTCATATAGAGTCATCTTTGTTCTAGTATCGAGTTGTAGTCATTGAGTTGTAAATAAATAGAAGTGTGATGATCATAATTTTCTAGAGCATTGTCCCATGTGAGGAATAAAAAAATAAGAAATGCCATAAAAAGAGAAGGCCTAGAAAAGGGGAGAAAGGCCAAAAAAGGGAGAAAAGTCCCAAAAAGAAAAAACTGAGAGAAAAAGAGAGATGGGACAATGTTACTATCCTTTGCCACACTTGTGCTTCAAAGTACTGAGAGAAAAAGAGAGAAGGGACAATGTTACTATCCTTTTCCACACTTGTGCTTCAAAGTAGCACCATGATCTTCATAGTAGAGAGTCTCTCATGTTATCACTTTCATATACTAGTGGGAAATTTTCATTATAGAACTTGGCTGGTATATTCCAACAATGGGCCTCCTCAAGTGCCCTAGGTATTCATGAGCAAGCAAGTTGGATGCACACACACTAGTTTCTTTTGTTGAGCTTTCATACATTTATAGCTCTAGTGAATCCGTTGCATGGCAATCCCTACTCCTTGCATTAACATCAATCGGTGGGCATCTCCATAGCCCATTGATTAGCCTCGTAGATGTGAGACTTCCTCCTTTTTTGTCTTCTACACATAACCCCCCTCATTATATTCTATTCCACCTATAGTGCTATGTCCATGGCTCGCGCTCATATATTGCGTGAAAGTTTATAGGTTTGAGATTACTAAAGTAAGAAACAATTGATTGTCTTGTCATCGGGGTTGTGCATGATGATAGCATTCTTGTGTGACGAAAATGAAACGCGACTAAACCATATGATTTTGTAGGGATGAACTTTCTTTGGCCATGTTATTTTGAGAAGACAAAATTGCTTAGTTAGTATGCTTGAAGTATTATCATTTTTATGTCAATATGAACTTTTGTCTTGAATCTTTCAGATCTGAATATTAATACCACAATTAAGAAGAACTACATTAAAATTATGCCAAGTAGCACTCCGCATCAAAAATTCTATTTTTATCATTTACCTACTCGAGGACGAGCAGGAATTAAGCTTGGGGATGCTTGATACGTCTCCAACATATCTATAATTTTTGATTGCTCCATGCTATATTATCTACTGTTTTGGACATTATTGGGCTTTATTATCCACTTTTATATTATTTTTGGGACTAACCTATTAACCAGAGGCCCAGCCCAGAATTGTTGTTTTTTGCCTGTTTGAGGGTTTCGAAGAAAAGGAATATCAAACGGAGTCCAAACGGAATAAAACCTTTGGGAACATGATTTTCTAATCGAATACAACTCAGGAGACTTGGACCCTACGTCAAGACACGTAACAGGAGGCCACGAGGTAGGGGGCGCGCCTACCCCCCCAGGCGCGCCCTCCACCCTCATGGGCCCCCAGTTGCTCCACCGACGTACTTCTTCCTCCTATATATATCCACGTACCCCCAAACGATCAGATACGGAGCCAAAACCCTAATTCCACTAACGTAACTTTCTGTATCCACGAGATCCCACCTTGGGGCCTATTCTGGAGCTCCGCCGGAGGGGGCATCGATCACGGAGGGCTTCTACATCAACACCATAGCCCTTCCGATGAAGTGTGGGTAGTTTACTTTAGACCTACGGGTCCATAGTTAGTAGCTAGATGGCTTCTTCTCTCCTTTTGGATCTCAATACAATGTTCTCCCCCTCTCTTGTGGAGATCTATTCGATGTTATCTTCTTTTTGCGGTGTGTTTGTTGAGACTGATGAATTGTGGGTTTATGATCAAGTCTATCTATGAACAAAATTTGAATCTTCTCTGAATTCTTTTATGTATGATTGGTTTTCTTTGCAAGTCTCTTCGAATTATCAGTTTGGTTTGGCCTACTAGATTGATCTTTCTTGCAATGGGAGAAGTGCTTAGCTTTGGGTTCAATCTTGCGGTGTCCTTTCCCGGTAACAGTAAGGGCAGCAAGGCACGTATTGTATTGTTGCCATCGAGGATAAGAAGATGGGGTTTTCTTCATATTGCATGAGTCTATCCCTCTACATCATGTCATCTTGCTTAAGGCGTTACTCTGTTTTTAACTTATACTCTAGATGCATGCTGGATAGCGGTCGATGAGTGGAGTAATAGTAGTAGATGCAGGGAGGAGTCGGTCTACTTGTCTCGGATGTGATGCCTATATACATGATCATACATAGATATTCTCATAACTATGCTCAATTCTGTCAATTGCTCAACAGTAATTTGTTCACCCACCGTAGAATACTTATGCTATCGAGAGAAGCCACTAGTGAAACCTATGGCCCCCGGGTCTATCTTTATCATATCAATCTCCTACTACTTAGTTATTTAGTTTGCCATTTACTTTGCCTTTATTTTACTTTGCATCTTTATCATAAAAATACCAAAAAAATTATCTTATCATATCTATCAGATCTCACTCTCGTAAGTGGCCCTATAGGGATTGACAACCCCTATTTGCGTTGGTTGCGAGGATTTATTTGTTTTGTGCAGGTGCGAGGGACTCGCGCATAGCCTCCTACTGGATTGACACCTTGGTTCTCAAAAACTAAGGGAAATACTTACGCTACTTTACTGCATCATCCCTTCCTCTTCGTGGAATACCAACGCAGAGCTAAAAGAGGTAGCAGCCGCCTTGGTGGCCTCCGCCTTGAGGAGCTCCACCTCGTCCTCGAGGCTGCTCTTCTGACCCGCCAGCTGCTCATGCAGCCTGCTGGCCTCGTCGAGAGACCATCGTGTCGCGGCCGCTTCCGCCCTCGCCTGCGCTGCCTCAACGCCAAGACAGCCGGTGTCGGCGACGAGCCGGTCGTAGTGATGAACAGCCTGGAGCAGACGAGTCCGCCAGGACAACACCTCGGCTGCGAAGAAGAAGGACTCAGCAGAAGAAGAGATAAAAGCAAGACTTAAGATTTGGCCCAACTACTACGTAGTTGGCCCGAATCTCGGGGGCTACACCCAGTGGGTGTGCTAGCGCGCCCCCACTAGAAAAAGCACAAGAAGTACCTGCGGCGACGCGGAGCTCCTCCTCGTTGGCGGCGAGCTCCTCCTTGAGCTCCCGATGCTTTCCCAGGAGACGATTAAAGGCGGTGACCCAGAAAGCGTCGAGATGCTGAAAAAAGCAGAAGTCAGAACAAGGCCAGCACTCCAAAGATTTGACCCAACTACTACGTAGTTGGCCTGAACCTCGAGGGCTACACCCAGTGGGTGCGCTGGCGCGCCTCCACAAAGAAGAAATTACAAGAAAGCTTACCAAAACGGCGCGCTCCAGGTCGCGCGTCCGCTCCATCTCGGCCTCGAGCCCTTCCGTCCGGCCTCGCAGGTGGCGGCTGACGGCGTCCATCGCCGCCTCCTCCTGGGTCTGGGGCATGGAGAAAACGGCGCTCCTGCTCCGTGCCGGCTGTGGCACGGCAGCTCGGCGCCCTCCCTGCTAGGGCACCAAGGCGTGCTCTCCGTTGGCCGCTTGCGACACAGCCAACACCTCCTTCGACGCCCCTCCCAGCGCCGACGACGACCAGGTCGCTGGCACGCCCTGCGTCGCCATCTCTAACCCGGACGCTGGGACGCCCTGTGTCGCCGTCTCCGGCCTACCTGCTGGGGTGGCCTCCGGCACCATCGCCCGCGGCGTCTCCTCCGAAACGGCGCCGCCTCCAGCACCATCGGTCCCCGCCCACTCGACCACGTCGGCCTGCGGCGGGGAGTCGTCCGCCACTTCCACATCCACCCTGTCGGGGGTCACCACCGCAGCCCGGCCTCCACGGCCGCGCTCCCTCACCTGCGATGGCTCAAAGACCGTCGCCGCCACAACCGTGCCCTCCGGCATCTCGCGCCAGGCCGGCTCCGCGCCGCCTCACGCCCATGCTGCCGCTGCGTCGGTCCAAGCGCGGACCGACGTCGCCTTCAGCTCCACCTCGGCTCGGTTCCTGTCCCGCCAGGCCACGACTTCGGCGTCGTTCGGATCCAGGCCGAGGTCTGAGTCAGCCTGTTCCTCCACCTCGGCCTGGTCGGCGAGGTCGGGCCGGCTCCTACGGAACTCGGCCCCTTCGGCGGCCATGGCTTCCGTCGCCGCCCTCGCCAGCGCGATTGGCAACCTGAAGAAGAAGATGGAATAAGCAGAAAAGAAACAATACTAGCTCAAGAAAAGAAAAGCCAAGCGCAAACAAGAGATGAGGCTTACCCCGCCAAGACCGGGACCGGGGTTGGCCCCCCCGTGCCCGCTGCTGCGCTTCCTCTTGGCCGGCCTCCCGGCCCCGGCCTGGGGCCGCGGCGTGACGCTATCTTTACCATGCGGGCGGCTCAGCGCCGCCCCATGCGAGGATTTGGCTCCGCCCGCGTCGTCGCCTCCCCTGCCCAACGCCGCTACACCAACAACTGGCGTCAGCATCAACCGTTCCGAGCCGCGATCAGCAGTTCAAGACACATGAGGAAGAAATGAGACTTACCCGTACGACGCAAAGCGCCGACGTCGGACTCGGCCTCCTCCTTCCTGCCTCGAGCCGTGGGCTCCTTTGGCGCCACCGGCGCCACCTGCGACGAGGCCCAGGCGTAAGGATGCTGAATCGCGTTCAGAAGTACCACCCGCATCGCGTCGGGATGGATAAGAAGGTGCACAGTGGAAAAATAAGGAGACTAGACGCTCACCTGTGGCGCCGGGTTCGACCGGCTATACGGCGCCTTCCGAACTCCCAGTCCTCCCCAAGGTTGGCCTTGGAGATATCGTTCACTCCGCGTGTGATCTGCACTGTGGACAGCCGTGTCGACCCCATGCGGTTGGGGTCTTGAAGGCCGACCATCTCGCCGATGAGGCAGGAGCGCCCCTGAAGCGGAAGAGCCCGGCACTTGATGAACACAGCGAGGAGGTCGGTGCCGGTGAGCCCCTCCCGCGTCCTCATCACTGTCACCCACTCGCAGAGATTGATGATCTCCTGCGACGGGCGCCGGGGCGAGTAGCCCCAGTTCGTCTTCGCCCGCGACGATGCGATGGCGAAGGCCGGAAGATTGATGCAGTCCGCGCCAAGGTTGCAGATGTGGAAGAAGGAGTTCTACCACTTCTTGGAAGAATCCTCCAGCGGGATCTTGCGGAAGTCTGCCGCCGACCGCTTCGAGATGACGGTGACACTGCAGTCGGCGAACTCCCCGGCTGACGGGCCCTGCCGCGTCAAGGAGAAGAAGCGCGCCCAGATGTCGATCGTAGGCTCGACCCCCAGGTACCCCTCGCAGAGGGTGACAAAGCCGGAGAGCTGGACGATGGCGCCGGGGCCAAGATGATGCGGCAGGAGCCGAAAGAACTCCAAGAACACATGGAAGAAGGTGCTCACCGGAGTCCGAATCCACGCTCAAAATGCGTGAGGAAGACCATGCGCTCCTGCCCCTCGGGCTGAGGCCTCTGCTCGCCCCGCGGCAGGCGCCGCGACGCCCGGAGATGGGTGATGTCCTCGAAGGTGACGTTCGAGCCCATCCAGGAGCCCGATGGCAGCGACATGATCGAAGGAAGAAGGAGAAGAAGGAAGACGAACGGCGAAGGAGTTCTGCTCGAGCAGCGGGCGCCGCAGTGCGTCGGTTGCAAGAGGCAGAGCGAGAGCAGGGGGACAGGCGGGCGCGAGCGAGAATAAAGTTCGCCGCCCCCCTTGCCCCCCAATTTATAACCCTCAGTTTGAACGTGTGGAACTGGGGAGGTGGGATCGTCTGCACGCACCCGTTCCACTACCCCGCAATAAATGCGCATGTACACGCACAGTAACTGCTCGGGGAAGAGCAACCGACCCCCGGACGCCGCAATAAATCCACGCACTTGGGCTGAGGGCGTGCGGCAGTGGGCCCCAGCCCGTCGCCCGGTCCCATGACGCGCGTGGCCTGTCAGGCCCCTTCGGCTTTCGAGCACCACATGGCGACCGCGCGAAGCCCAAGGGATTGCCCCAAGATTCGGCGAACTTCTCGGTCCCCGCCACGGCCGGGATGCCGCGATCCGGTTTCCGAGAAACCCGGCAGACAAAGGGTGTTGCCAGACCCGGCGCTCGCAGAATCTACCTTGCTAAAGGGGAAACTGCGAAGGCCCACTCATCCGAAGACGGCGGACCTTCACAGCTTCGGGGACTACTGTCGGGGGGGTGGACCCCGGGCAGGCAACGGAACCTGGATCTTCTTCAAAAACAACGGGGTCAGCACTGCCCCTCAATACCGGCACGCGCTTGGCCAGGTCGCTCGACCCGGCCAAGCCCTGCAAGACATCCAAACTAGCCGACCCGACATGACACGTCGACTCGGCCTCAACAACTAGTGCAAGACAGCCGAACCTGGCACGACCAAAGCTTCCTCAACAAGACGGCACCACCCGTGGCGTGCTACGCAATCCAGCCGTGGGTCAGCACCCGTCCCATCCAGGCTGTGCGATGGGACAAGGCTTCAATCAATGATGATCGAGGCGACAGTACCCAGCCCATGCCTCTGGTCAGCGGGTAAGTAGCAACAGTGCTCCTCACCTACCCGCTGACCAAGGCCGGCGTGGCTATAGTGCCCCCGCCCTCGCCGCTGACAACAGCAAGCGGCGACTTGATGGAGAGCACTGTACACGACTCGACTCGGCCATGCCCTGATGATCGACAAGATGGCGCACAATCCCCCTAGGCACGCGGGGCCCGCACCTAGGGGAACCCGACGAACCACAAGCCCTCGGCGGGACCCAGCCCGGGTCCCCGGACGCCGACACCATGGACCCACCAACTTGTAACATTACCATTGTACCCCTGGGGGGTTGACCTATAAAACCCCCCAGGAGCCCTCATGCAGAGAGAGGGGGAGTAGAGATAGACACACCAAAGAACTCGTTCCATCACACTCGCCAAGTTAGTAACACCCAAGGAGAGGGAACTGCCTAAGCCTTGGCCAGTTTCCTTCCTCTTCCATACAGCTCCAGGAGCGATATTGTACTATCGATCATCCAACAACACTCAGCAGGACTAGGGGTATTATCTCTCCGGAGAGCCCCGAACCTGGGTATGTCCGGTGTCCCGCGCCCGCTCATGCCAACCTCGCCTCTGGAGCCCACCAGCACCCTCGAGCCTCCTCCTCTCTTTAGCCATCCCTTGGCATCTGCTGTGCGCCCACCACGATAGATGTGGTTCCTCGAAGCTGCCCACAAAGGGTATCTTGCAGACCCGACAAAATCATGGAGTGACATCTCCTTAACCTCATCATATAAGTCAAACTCCACTGAAGGTGGTGATTTCTTAGCATGGAAATAAAAAATTTGCACAAAAAAATTAGTGAGTAGGAGATACTGTTCGCGCTGGTCGTGGAGGAAGTCGGTGGGGCCTTCATTCTCAGCCAAGTAATCAAAGTCATCGTAAATTCTGGCGGCTCTCAAGAACGCATCACAAGGCCATTCGCATGGCTGGACCTCCATAGTGTTAGGAAGATTGTATTTGGGCTTTTTATTCTCCTCATTCTGCTTACCCTTCGAGCTTCGGCTCGAAGAGTGATACGTCTCCAATGTATCTATAATTTTTGATGTATTCATGCCATGTTTATAATATTTTTACATGATTTTGGTATGATTTGGTTAGAACTAACCCGGACTAACGTTGTTTTCAGCAGAACTACCGTGGTGTTGTTTTTGTGCAGAAATAAAAGTTCTCGGAATGCGCTGAAAATCAACGGAGATTTTTTTGGAAAATACAAAAAATACTGAAACGAAGAGTTACCAGAGGGGAGTCCCATGGGCCCCACGAGGGTGAGGGCATGCCCCCTGCCTCGTGGAGTCCCTGTGGGCCCCTACCTTGTTCTCGACGCCAACCTCTCCTATAAATCTCCAAACCTCCAGAAAATAACCTAGATCGGGAGTTCCGCCGCCGCAAGCCTCTGTAGCCAACAAAAACCAATCAGGACCCTGTTCCAGCACCCTGCCGAAGGGGGGATCCATCACCGGTGGCCATCTTCATCATCCTGGCGCTCTCCATGACGAGGAGGGAGTAGTTCACCCTCGAGGCTGAGGGTATGTACCAGTAGCTATGTGTTTGATCTCTCTCTCTCTCTCTCTCTCGTGTTCTTGATATGGCACGATCTTGATGTACCACGAGCTTTGCCATTATAGTTGGATCTTATGATGTTTCTCCCCCTCTATCTCCTTGTGATGAATTGAGTTTTCCCTTTGAAGTTATCTTATCAGATTGAGTCTTTAAGGATTTGAGAACACTTGATGTATGTCTTGCATGTGCTTATCTGTGGTGACAATGGGATATTCATGTGATCTACTTGATGTATGTTTTGGTGATCAACTTGCGGGTTCCGTGACCTTGTGAACTTATGCATAGGGGTTGGAACATGTTTTCGTCTTGACTCTCTGGTAGAAACTTTGGGGCACTCTTTGAAGTTCTTTGTGTTGGTTTAATAGATGAATCTGAGATTGTGTGATGCATATCGTATAATCATACCCGCAGATACTTGAGGTGACATTGGAGTATCTAGGTGACATAAGGGTTTTGGTTGATTTGTGTGTTAAGGTGTTATTTTACTATGAACTCTAGGGCTGTTTGTGACACTTACAGGAATAGCCCAATGGATTGATTGGAAAGAATAATTTTGAGGTGGTTTCGTACCCTACAATAATCTCTTTGTTTGTTCTCGGCTATTACTGACTTTGGAGTGACTTTTTGTTGCATGTTGAGGGATAGTTATATGATCTAACTATGTTATTATTGTTGAGAGAATTTGCACTAGTGAAAGTATGAACCCTAGGCCTTGTTTCGAAGCATTGCAATACCGGTTTCGCTCACTTTTATCATTAGTTACCTTGTTGTTTTTATATTTTTAGATTACAAAAACCTATATCTACCATCCATATTGCACTTGTATCACCATCTCTTCGCTGAACTAGTGCACCTATACAATTTACCCTTGTATTGGGTGTGTTGGGGACACAACAGACTCTTTGTTATTTGGTTGCGGGGTTGTTTGAGAGAGACCATCTTCATCCTACGCCTCCCACGTATTGATAAACCTGAGGTCATCCACTTGAGGTAAATTTGCTACTGTCCTACAAACCTCTACACTTGGAGGCCCAACAACATCTATAAGAAGAAGGTTGTGTAGTAGACATCAAAGAGCCCCTCAACAATCTCTTCATCATTTTCTTTCTCTGAAAAATTTCTGTAATTTTTTAGTGACTCAAAATAAAAGTGAATCAAACTCAACGAGATTGATAGCAACTACTCCCACAGGTTCCTAGAGGCTATATCATGCATTAAAACTACTTTGGACCATATAAATTTTACAGGCAAGCTCAAGAACAGGGTCACCTTAGCAGCGAAAATTTCCAATAAATAAAGCACTAGAACAAAAACTAATTGGACCATTGGAGGAGTCACATACCGAAGAACAACCCCCAAAACAGTTTTGTGAATGGAGCTTTGAGCAAAGAGATCGAAAATGGCAGCAAGATGAGCTAGAACACGGGTTTGAGCTATGGGAGGATTTTTTCTGGAGGAAGATGAAGTGAGTGGGTGCTGGAGTAAGTGGAGGGGGTCCACGTGGGGCCCACATGGGGTCAACGAGGCAGGGGGCGCGCCCTGTGCCCTCGTGGCCAAATGGTGGCCCCTGGTGTGTTCTCAGTGCCAGAAATTCTTAAATATTCTACAAAAAATCATATTTCATTTTCAGGACATTTGGAGAATTTCTATTTTCGGGGTATTTTTATTGCAAGGATAATTCAGAAAACAGACAGAAAATACTATTTTTGCTTTATTTAATCTAAATAACAGAAATTAAAAGGAGGGTACAGAGAGTTGTGCTTTCTAACTACATCCATCTCGTGCTCATCAAAAGGAATCCACTAACAAGGTTGATCAAGTCTTGTTAACAAACTCTTTCCGAATAACATGAAACCGGAGAATTTTCGAATAACACTAGGTTACCTCAACGGGGATATGCATGTCCCCAACAATAAGAATATCATATTTCTTCTTGACAATAGGAAGAGGGAATTCAAAACCTCCAATAGTAATCATTCAAAATTTTCCAATAGAATTAATATTGTGGACTTGAGGTTGTTCCCGCGGAAAGTGTATCGTATGCTCATTACCATTAACATGATAAGTGACATTGCCTTTGTTGCAATCAATAACAGCCCATGCAGTATTCAAAAAGGGTCTACCAAGGATAATCGACATACTATCATCCTCGGGAATATCAAGAATAACAAAGTCCGTTAAAATAGTAACGTTTGCAACCACAACAGGCACATCCTCACAGATACCGATAGGTATAGCAGTTGATTTATCGACCATTTGCAAAGATATTTTAGTCGGTGTCAACTTATTCAAATCAAGTCTACGATATAAAGAGAGAGGCATAACACTAACACCGGCTCCAAGATCACATAAAGTAGTTTTAACATAGTTTCTTTTAATGGAGCATGGTATAGTTGGTACTCCGGGATCTCCTAGTTTCTTTGGTATTACACCTTTAAAAGTATAATTGGCAAGCATGGTGGAAATTTCAGCTTTCAGTATCTTTCTTTTATTGATAACAATATCTTTCATATACTTAGCATAAGGATTTATTTTAAGCATATTAGTCAAACACATACGCAAAAAGATAGGTCTAATCATTTCAGCAAAGCGCTCAAAATCCTCATCATCCTTTTTCTTGGATGGTTTAGGAGGAAAAGACATGGGTTTCTGAACCCATGGTTCTCTTTCTTTACCATGCTTCCTAGCAACGAAGTTTATCTTATCATAACGTTGGTTCTTTGATTGTGGGTTATCAAGATCAACAGTAGGTTCAATCTCTACATCATTGTTATTTCTAGGTTGAGCATCAACATGAACATCATCATTATCACTAGGTTCATGTTCATTACCAGATTGTGTTTCAGCATCAGAAATAGAAATATCATTGGGATTCTCAGGTGTGCCAACAACAGGTTCACTAGAAGCATGCAAAGTCCTATCATTTTTCTTTTTCTTCTTCTTAAAAGGACTAGGTGCATCAACATTAGTTCTCTGAGAATCTTGCTCAACTCTCTTAGGGTGGCCGTTAGGATACAAAGGTTCCCGAGTCATTTTACCCCCTCTAGTCATAACTCTAACAACATTACCATTTTTCTTATTATTTAATTCATTAAGCAAATCATCTTGTGCTTTATGCACTTGTTCTACGTGAGTGGTAACCATAGAAGCATGTTTACTAATAAGTTTAAGGTCACCTTTAACTCTAGACATATAATCACTCAAGTGTTCAACCATATAAGCATTACGTTTCAATTGTCTACCAACGTAAGTATTGAAGTTTTCTTGTTTAACAATAAAATTATCAAACTCATCCAAGCATTGGCTAGCAGACTTATTACAAGGAATATCACCTTCATTAAATCTATAGAGAGAATTTACCTTTACTACCTGTGTCGGGTTATTAAGACCATGTATTTCTTCAATAGGTTGTAAATTCTTAACATCTTCAGCTTTAATACCCTTTTCTTTCATATATTTCTTTGCCTCTTGCATATCTTCAGGACTGAGAAATAGAATACCCCTTTTCTTCAGAGTTGGCTTAGGAGTTGGTTCGGGAAGTGTCCAATCATTATCATTACTAAATCTATTATTCAATAGCAATTTAGATTGCTCAACAGTTCTTTCCTTAAAAACACAACCAGCACAACTATCTAGGTGGTCGCAGGAAGCATCAGTTAGTCCATTATAAAGGATATCAAGTATTTCATTTTTCTTGAGAGGATGATCAGGCAAAGCATTAAGTAATCGGAGAAGCCTCCCCCAAGCTTGTGGGAGACTCTCTTCTTAAATTTGCACAAAATTATATATTTCCCTTATGGCAGCTTGTTTCTTATGAGCGGGGAAATATTAGCAGCGAAGTCATAAATCATATCCCGGGGACTATGCACACAACCATGAGCAAGAGAATTAAACCATGTTTTAGCATCACCCTTTAATGAGAATGGAAATAACTTAAGGATATAGTAGTAACGAATTTTTTCCTCATGAGTGAATAGGGTGGCTATATCATTCAATTTAGTAAGATGTGCCACAACAGTTTTAGATTCATAGCCATAAAAAAGATCAGATTCAAACAAAGTAATTAACTCAGGATCGACAAAGAAATCATAATCCTTATCAGAAATACAGATAGGTGAGGTAGCAAAAGCAGGGTCATATTTCATTCTAGCATTCAGAGACTTTTCTTTCAGCTTAGCTAACAGTTTCTTAAGATCATATCTATCTTTGCAAGCAAAAAGGTCTCTAGCAGTTTCTTCATCCATAACATAACCCTTCGGCACATCAGGAAATTCATATCTAGGGGGAGAATCTTCATCATCACTTTCATCAATATTATCTATTTCAATAATTTCATTTTCTCTAACCCTAGCAAGTTGGTCATCAAGAAATTCACCTAATGTCACGGTATTATCAAGCATAGAAGTAGTTTCATCATAAGAATCACGCATAGCAGAAGTGGCATCATCAATAACACGCGGCATATCAGAATCAATAACAGGTGTAGGTGTCGCAAGTTTACTCATAACAGAAGGTGAATCAAGTGCAAAGCTAGATGGCAGTTCATTACCTCCCCTTGTAGTTGAGGGAAAAATCTTGGTTATTTCAGCTTTCAAGTTCCTCATAGTGATCAACAGATATAAATTGCAAGTGACTCACAGAATAGAGCTATGCTCCCCAACAATGGCACCGGAAAATGGTCTTGATAACCCACAAGTATAGGGGATCACAACAGTATACGATGTGATGACGGTGATAATGTTGCTACCGACGCAGGGCTTCGCCTAAGCACTGCTATGATATAACCGAGGTGGAATATGGTGGAGGGGGGCACCGCACACGGCTGGAATAGATCAACTGATCAACTTGTGTGTCTTGGGGTGCCCCCTACCCCCGTATATAAAGGAGGGAGGGAGGAGGAGGCCGGCCCTAGGAGGGGCGCGCCAAGGGAGTAGGATTCCTACTCCTAGTAGGAGTAGGTTTCCTTCTTTCCTAGTCCAACTAGGAGAAGAGGGAAAGGAGGGGGGAGAAAGAAGGGAGAGGGGGGCCGCGCCCCAAACCCCTTGTCCAATTCGGACTGGGCTTGGGAAGGGCGCGCGCCACCTCATGGCTTCTGCCTCTCCTTCCCACTAAGGCCCATTAAGTCCCATTGACTCCCCGGACGAATTCCTGTAACTCCCCGGTACTCCGAAAAATACCCAAATCACTCGGAACCTTTCCGATGTCCGAATATATCCTTTCAATATATCGATCTTTACGTCTCGACCATTTTGAGACTCCTCGTCATGTCCCCGATCTCATCCGGTACTCTGAACTACCTTCGGTACATCAAATCACATAAACTCATAATACCGGTCGTCACCGTACTTTAAGCGTGCAGACCCTACGGGTTCGAGAGCTATGTAGACATGACCGAGACATGTCTCCGGTGAATAACCAATAGCGGGACCTGGATGCTCATATTGGCTCCCACATATTCTACGAAGATCTTTATCGGTCAAACCGCATAACAACATACGTTGTTCCCTTTGTCATCGGTATGTTACTTGCCCGAGATTCGGTCATCGGTATCTCAATACCTAGTTCAATCTCGTTACCGGCAAGTATCTTTACTCGTTCCGTAATGCATCATCCTGCAACTAACTCATTAGTCACATTGCTTACAAGGCTTATAGTGATGTGCATTACCGAGAGGGCCCAGAGATACCTCTCCGATAATCGGAGTGACAAATCCTAATCTCGAAATACGCCAACTCAACAAGTACCTTCGAAGACACCTGTAGAGCACCTTTATAATCACCCAATTACGTTGTGACGTTTGGTAGCACACAAAGTGTTCCTCCGGTAAACGGGAGTTGCATAATCTCATAGTCATAGGAACATGTATAAGTCATGAAGAAAGCAATAGCAACATACTAAACGATCAAGTGCTAAGCTAACGGAATGGGTCAAGTCAATCACATCATTCTCCTAATCATGTGATCTCGTTAATCAAATGACAACTCATGTATATGGCTAGGAAACTTAACCATGTTTGATTAACGAGCTAGTCGAGTAGAGGCATACTAGTGACACTATGTTTGTCTATATATTCACACATGTATTATGTTTCCGGTTAATACAACTCTAGCATGAATAATAAACATTTATCATGAAATAAGGAAATAAATAATAAATTTATTATTGCATCTAGGGCATATTTCCTTCAGTCTCCCACTTGCACTAGAGTCAATAATCTAGTTCACATCGCCATGTGATTTAACACCAATAGTTCACATCACCATGCGATTAACACCCATAGTTCACATCGTCATGTGACCAACACCCAAAGGGTTTACCATAGTCAATAATCTAGTTCACATCGCTATGTGATTAACACCCAAAGAGTACTAAGGTGTGATCATGTTTTGCTTGTCAGAGAAGTTTAGTCTACGGGTCTGCCACATTCAGATCTGTATGTATTTTGCAAATTTCTATGTCAACAATGCTCTACACGGAGCTACTCTAGCTAATTGCTCCCACTTTCAAAATGTATCCAGATTGAGACTTAGAGTCATTTGGATCAGTGTCAAAATTTGCATCGACGTAACCCTTTCAACGAACCTTTTGTCACCTCCATAATCGAGAAACATATCCTTATTCCACTAAGGATAATTTTGACCGCTGTTCAGTGATCTACTCCTAGATCACTATTGTACTCCCTTGCTAAACTCAGTGTAGGGTATACAATAGATCTGGTACACAACATGGCATACTTTATAGAAACTATGGCTGGGGCATAGGGAATGACTTTCATTCTCTTTCTATCTTCTGCCGTGGTCGGGCTTTGAGTCTTACTCAATTTCACACCTTGTAACACAGGTAAGAACTCTTTCTTTGACTGGTCCATTTTGAACTACTTCAAAATCTTGTCAAGGCATGTACTCATTGAAAAAACTTATCAAGCGTCTTGATCTATCTCTATAGATCTTGATGCTCAATATGTAAGTAGCTTCACCGAGGTCTTTATTTGAAAAACTCCTTTCAAATACTCCTTTATGCTTTCCAGAAAATTCTACATTATTTCCGATCAACAATATGTCATTCACATATATTTATCAGAAATGTTGTAGTGCTCGCACTCACTTTCTTGTAAATACAGGCTTCACCACAAGTCTGTATAAAACTATATGCTTTGATCAACTCATCAAAGCGTATATTCCAACTCTGAGATGCTTGCACCAGTCCATAGATGGATCGCTGGAGCTTGCACATTTTGTTAGCACCTTTAGGATCGATAAAACCTTCTGGTTGAATCATATAGAACTCTTCTTTAAGAAATCCATTAAGGAATGTAGTTTTGACATCCATTTGCCAGATATCATAAAATGTGGCAATTTGCTAACATGATTCGAACAGACTTAAGCATCGCTACGAGTGAGAAAATCTCATCGTAGTCAACACCTTGAACTTTGTGAAAACCTTTTTCGACAAGTCTAGCTTTGTAGATAGTAACACTACTATTAGCGTCCGTCTTCCTCTTGAAGATCCATTTATTTTCTATGGCTTCCCAATCATCGGGCAAGTCATCCAAAGACCACACTTTGTTCTCATACATGGATCCCATCTCAGATTTCATGGCCTCAAGCCATTTCGCGGAATCTGGGCTCATCATCGCTTCCTCATAGTTCGTAGGTTCGTCATGGTCAATTAACATGACCTCTAGAACAGGATTACCGTACCACTCTGGTGCGGGTCTCACTATGGTTGACCTATGAGGTTCGGTAGTAACTTGATCTGAAGTTACATGATCATCAGCATTAGCTTCCTCACTAATTGGTGTAGGAGTCACAGAAACAGATTTCTGTGATGAACTACTTTCCAATAAGGGAGCAGGTACAGTTACCTCATCAAGTTCTACTTTCCTCCCACTCACTTCTTTCGAGAGAAACTCCTTCTCTAGAAAGGATCCATTATCAGCAAAAAATATCTTGCCTTCGGACATGTGATAGAAGGTGTACCCAACAGTTACTTTTGGGTATCCTATGAAGACGCACTTCTCTGACTTGCGTTTGAGCTTATCAAGATGAAACTTTTTCACATAAGCATCGCAACCCCAAACTTTAAGAAACGACAACTTAGGTTTCTTGTAAAACCACAGTTCATACGGTGTCTTCTCAATGGATTTAGATGGTGCCCTTTTTAATGTGAATGCAGCTGTCTCTAATGCATAACCCCAAAACGATAGTGGTAAATCGGTAAGAGACATCATAAATTGCACTATATCAAACAAAGTATGGTTATGATGTTCAGACACACCATTACGCTGTGGTGTTCCAGGTGGCATGAGTTTGTGAAACTATTCCACATTGTTTAATTGAAGACCAAACTCGTAACTCAAATATTCGCCTCTACGATCAAATCGTAGAAACTTTTTTTCTTGTTACAATGATTTTCCACTTCACTCTGAAATTCTTTGAACTTTTCAAATGTTTCAGACTTATGTTTCTTCAAGTATATATACCCATATATACTCAAATCATTTGTGAAGGTCAGAAAATAACGATACCCACCGCGAGCCTCAACACTCATCGGACCTCATACATCATGTTGTATTATCTCCAATAAGTTAGTTGCTCGCTCCATTGTTCTGGAGAACAGAGTCTTAGTCATCTTTGCCCATGAGGCATGGTTCGCAAGCATCAACTGATTCATAATCAAGTGATTCCAAAAGCCCATCAACATGGATTTTCTTCATGCGCTTTACACCAATATGACCTAAACGGCAGTGCCACAAATAAGTTGCACTATCATTATTAACTTTGCATCTTTTGGCTTCAATAGTATGAATATGTGTATCACTACGATCCAGATTCAACCAACCATTTTCATTGGGTGTATAACCATATAAGGTTTTATTCATGTAAACAGAATAACAATTATTCTCTAACTTAAATGAATAACCATATTGCAATAAACATGATCAAATCATATTCATGCTCAACACAAACACCAAATAACACTTATTTAGGTTCAACACTAATCCATAAAGTATAGGGAGTGCGCGATGATGATCATATCATTCTTGGAACTACTTCCAAGACACATCGTTACTTCACCCTTAACTAGTCTCTATTCATCCTGCAACTCCCGTTTCAAGTTACTACTCTTAGCAACTGAACTAGTATCAAATACCGAGGGGTTGCTATAAACACTAGTAAAGTACACATCAATAACATGTATATCCAATATACCTTTGTTCACTTTGCCATCCTTCTTATCCGCCAAATACTTGGGACAGTTTCGCTTCCAGTGACTAGTCCCTTTGCAGTAAAAGCACTTAGTCTCAGGCTTAGGTCCAGACTTGGGCTTCTTCACTTGAGCAGCAACTTTCTTGCCGTTCTTCTTGAAGTTCCCCTTCTTCCCTTTGCCCTTTTCTTGAAACTAGTGGTCTAGTTAACCATCAACACTTGATGCTTTTCTTGATTTCTACCTTCGTCGATTTCAGCATCACGAAGAGCTTGGGAATCGTTTCCGTTATCCCTTGCATATTATAGTTCATCACGAAGTTCTAGCAACTTGGTGATAGTGACTAGAGAACTCTGCCAATCACTATCTTATCTGGAAGATTAACTCCCACTTGATTCAAGTGATTGTAGTACTCAGACAATCTGAGCACATGCTTACTGGTTGAGCTATTCTCCTCCATCTTGTAGGCAAAGTAATGTCAGAGGTCTCATACCTCTCGACACGGGCATGAGTATGAAATACCAATTTCAACTCTTGGAACATCTTATATGCTCCGTGGCGTTCAAAACATTTTTGAAGTCCCGGTTCTAAGCCGTAAAGCTTGGTGCACTAAACTATCAAGTAGTTATCATACCGAGCTTTTGTCAAAACATTCAAAACATCTGTATCTGCTCCTGCAATAGTTCTGTCACTTAGCGATGCATCAAGGACATAATACTTCTGTGCAACAATGAGGATAATCCTCAGATCACGGAGCTAGTCCGCATCTTTGCTACTAACATCTTTCAACTTATTTTTCTCTAGGAACATATCAAAAATAGAACAGGGGAGCTAAACGGGAGCTATTGATCTACAACATAGATATGCTAATACTACCAGGACTAAGTTCATGATAAATTAAAGCTCAATTAATCATATTACTTAAGAACTCCCACTTAGATAGACATCCCTCTAATCATCTAAGTGATTACGTGATCCAAATCAACTAAACCATGTCCGATCATCACGTGAGATGGAGTAGTTTTCAATGGTGAACATCACTATGTTGATCATATCTACTATATGATTCACGCTCGACCTTTCGGTCTCAGTGTTCCGAGGCCATATCTGCATATGCTAGGCTCGTCAAGTTTAACCCGAGTATTCTGCGTGTGTAAAACTGTCTTACACCCGTTGTAGATGAACGTTGAGCTTATCACACCCGATCATCACGTGGTGTCTTGGCATGACAAACTTTGGCAACGGTGCATACTCAGGGAGAACACTTTTACCTTGAAATTTAGTAAGAGATCATCTTATAAAGCTACCGCCAAACTAAGCAAAATAACATGTATAAAAGATAAACATCACATGCAATCATAATATGTGACATGATATGGCCATCATCATCTTGTGCTTTTGATCTCCAACTCCAAAGTATTGTCATGATCTCCATTGTTACCGGCATGACACTATGATCTCCATCATCTTGATCTTTTATCAACGTGTCGTCACATGGTCGTCTCACCAGCTATTGCTTTTGCAACTATTGCTATCTCATAGCGATAAAGTAAAGCAATTACATAGCACTTGCATCTTATGCAAATAAAGAGACAACCATAAGGCTCCTGCCAGTAGCCGATAACTTTAACAAAACATGATCATCTCATACAATAAATATAGCATCATGTCTTGACCATATCACATCACAACATGCCCTGCACAAGTTAGACGTCCTCTACTTTGTTGTTGCAAGTTTTACGTGGCTGCTACGGGCTGAGCAAGAACAGTTCTTACCTACGCATCAAAACCACAACGATAGTTCGTCAAGTTAGTGTTGTTTTAACCTTCGCAAGGACCGGGCGTAGCCACACTCGGTTCAACTAAAGTTGGAGAAACTGACACCCGCCAGCCACTTGTGTGCAAAGCACGTCGGTAGAACCAGTCTCGCGTAAGCGTACGCGTAATGCCGGTCCGGGCCGCTTCATCGAACAATACCGCGAACCAAAGTATGACATGCTAGTAAGCAGTATGACTTGTATCGCCCACAACTCACTTGTGTTCTACTCATGCATATAACATCTACGCAATAACCTGGGTCGGATGCCACTGTTGGGGAACATAGTAATTTCAAAAATTTCCTACGCACACGCAGGATCATGGTGATGCATAGCAACGAGAGGGGAGAGTGTGTCCATGTACCCTCGTAGACCGAAAGCGGAAGCGTTAGCACAACACGGTTGATGTAGTCGTACGTCTTCACGATTCGACCGATCCAAGTACCGAACGCACGACACCTCCGAGTTCAGCACACGTTTAGCTCGATGATGTCCCACAAACTCCGGTCCAGCAGAGCTTTGAGGGAGAGTTCCATCAGCACGATGGCGTGATGACGATGATAATGATGCTAATGACACAGGGCTTCGCCCAAGCACCGCTACGATATGACCGAGGTGGATTATGGTGGAGGGGGGCACCGCACACGGCTAAAAGATCGATGATCAATTGTTGTGTCTCCAAGGGGTGCCCCCTCCCCGTATATAAAGGAGTGGAGGAGGGGGAGGGTCGGCCTCTCTATGGCGCGCCTTACGGGAGTCCTACTCCCACCAGGAGTAGGATTCCCCCTTTCCTAGTAGAACTAGGAGCCCTTCCAAGTAGTAGGAGTAGGAGAGATGGAAAGGGAAAAGAGAAGAGAAGGAAGGAGGGGGCGCCGCCCCTCCCCCCTAGTCCAATTCGGACTAAGGATTGGGGGGTGCAGCCTATCCTCTCTCTTTCCCCTAAAGCCCAATAAGGCCCATATACTCCCCGGCGAATTCCCGTACCTCTCCGGTACTCCGAAAAATACCCGAATCACTCGGAACCTTTCCGATGTCTGAATATAGCCGTCCAATATATCGATCTTTATGTCTCGACCATTTCGAGACTCCTCGCCATGTCCCCGATCTCATCCGGGACTCTGAACTACCTTCGGTACATCAAAACACATAAACCCATAATACAAATCGCCACCAAACATTAAGCGTGTGGACCCTACGGGTTCGAGAACTATGTAGACATGACCGAGACACGTCTCCGGTCAATAACCAATAGAGGAACCTGGATGCTCATATTGGCTCCTACATATTCTACGAAGATCTTTATCGGTTAAACCGCATAACAACATACATTGTTCCCTTTCTCATCGGTATGTTACTTGCCCGAGATCCGATCGTCGATATCTCAATACCTAGTTGAATCTTGTTACTGGCAAGTCTCTTTACTCGTTCCGTAATACATCATCCCACAACTAACTCATTAGTTACAATGCTTGCAAGGCTTATAGTGATGTGTATTACCGAGTGGGCCCAGAGATACCTCTCCGACGATCGGAGTGACAAATCCTAATCTCGAAATACGCCAACTCAACAAGTTCCTTCGGAGACACCTGTAGAGCACCTTTATAATCACCCAGTTACGTTGTGAAGTTTGGTAGCACACAAAGTGTTCCTCCGGTAAACAGGAGTTGCATAATCTCATAGTCATAGGAACATGTATAAGTCATGAAGAAAGCAATAACAACATACTAAATGATTAAGTGCTAAGCTAACGGAATGGGTCAAGTCAATCACATAATTCTCCTAATGATGTGATCCCGTTAATCAAATGACAACTCATGTCTATGGTTAGGAAACTTAACCATCTTTGATTAACGAGCTAGTCAAGTAGAGGCATACTAGTGACACTATGTTTGTCTATGTATTCACACATGTATTATGTTTCCGGTTAATACAATTCTAGCATGAATAATAAACATTTATCATGAAATAAGGAAATAAATAATAACTTTATTATTGCCTCTAGGGCATATTTCCTTCAAAAAGGACTAAGGATATGTTTCTCGTTTATGGAGATGACAATGAGCTTGTCGTAAATGATTACGTCGATGCAAGCTTTGACACTAATCCGGATGACTCTAAGTCACAAACTGTATACATATTTATATTGAATCGTGGAGCTGTAAGTTGGTGTAGTTCCAAGCAAAGCATCGTGGCGGGATCTACGTGTGAAGAGGAGTACATAGCTGCTTCAGAAGCAGCAAATGAAGGAGTCTGGATGAAGGAGTTCATATCCGATCTAGGTGTAATACCTAGTGCATCGGGTCCAATGAAAATCTTTTGTGATAGTACTGGAGCAATAGCCTTGGTGATAGAATCCAGATTTCACAAAACCAAACACATCAAGAGACACTTCAATTCCATCCGCGATCAAGTCAAGGAGGGAGACATAGAGATTTGCAAAAGACATACGATCTGAATGTTGCAGACCTGTTGACTAAGCCTGTTCCACGAGCAAAATATGATCATCACCAAGACTCCATGGGTGTTAGAATCATTACTATGTAATCTAGATTATTGACTCTAGTGCAAGTGGGAGATTGAAGGAAATATGCCCTAGAGGCAATAATAAAGTTGTTATTTATATTTCCTTATATCATGATAAATGTTTATTATTCATGCTAGAATTGTATTAACTGGAAACTTAGTACATGTGTGAATACATAGACAAACAGAGTGTCCCTAGTATGCCTCTACTTGACTAGCTCGTTAATCAAAGATGGTTAAGTTTCCTAACCATAGTCATGTGTTGTCATTTGATGAACGGGATCACATCATTAGAGAATGATGTGATGGACAAGACCCATCTGTTAGCTTAGCATTATGATCATTTAGTTTTATTGCTATTGCTTTCTTCATGAATTATACATATTCCTCTGACTATGAGATTATGCAACTCCCGAATACCGGAGGAACACCTTGTGTGCTATCAAACATCACAACATAACTGGGTGATTATAAAGATGATCTACAGTTTTCTCCGAAGGTGTTTGTTGAGTTGGCATAGATCAAGATTAGGATTTGTCACTCCGACTATCGGAGAGGTATCTTTGGGCCCTCTCGGTAATGCACATCACTGTAAGCCTTGCAAGCAATGTGACTAATGATTTAGTTGCGGGATGATGCATTATGGAACGAGTAAAGAGACCTGTCAGTAACGAGATTGAACTAGGTATGATGATACCGATGATCGAATCTCGGGCAAGTAACATACCGATGACAAAGGGAATGACGTATGTTGTTATGCGGTTTGACAGATAAAGATCTTCGTAGACTATGTAGGAACTAATATGAGCATCCAGGTTCCTCTATTGGTTATTGACCGAAGATGTGTCTCGGTCATGTCTACATAGTTCTCGACCCTGTAGGGTCCGCACGCTTAACGTTTGATGATGATTTGTATTATGAGTTATGTGTTTTGGTGATCGGAACTTGTTCAGAGTCCGGGATGAGATAACGGACATGATGAGGAGTCTCAAAATGGTCGAGAGGTAAAGATTCATATATTGGATGGTTATATTCGGACATCATGGCGGTTCCGAGTGATTCAGATATTTTACCGGAGTACCGAGGGGTTGCCGGAACCACCCGGGGAAATAATGGTCCTTAGTGGAGAGAGAGGAGGGCCGCGAGGGGTGGCCGCCCCCCATGGCAGTACAAATTGGACTAGGGGGAGGGGCGGCGCCCCCCTTTCCCTCTCCCTCTCCTTCCTTTCCCCTCCGGTGGAGAAAGGAAAGGGGGGGCGAATCCTACTTGGACTGGGAGTCCTGAGTCCAAGTAGGACTGCCCCCTTGGCGCACCCCTCCTGGCCGCCAGCCTCCTCCCCCCTTTATATACAAGGGCGGGGGCACCCCAAAGGTACACCAAGAATTCTCTTAGCCATGTGCGGTGCCCCCCTCCACAGTTTACTCCTCCGGTCATAGCGTCGTAGTGCTTAGGCGAAGCCCTGCGTGGATCACATCACCATCACCGTCACCATGCCGTCGTGCCGACGGAACTCTCCCTCGACCCTCTACTGGATCAAGAGTTCGAGGGACATCATTGAGCTGAACGTGTGCTGAACACGGAGGTGTTGTACGTTCGGTACTTGGATCGGTTGGATCATGAAGACGTTCGAATACATCAACCACGTTAACATAACGCTTCCGCTTTCAGTCTACGAGGGTACGTGGACACACTCTCCCCCTCTTGTTGCTATGCATCTCCTAGATAGATCTTGCGCGGTCGTAGGAATTTTTTTAAAATTGCATGCTACGTTCCACAACACATTCTAAGATAGAATATGCAACATAAGTAATGGCAATAAGGCCATAAAAACCTCCAAAATATCTCAGTCACCTAACAACGTAATAAGGGGTGCAACATAGTCTCCTCTTAATTACAAATATTTTACCAAGGGGGTTATTTCCATTTCACTAGATTTTCTTTATCAAGCACACCATTGTTTAATAAGTGCCAAGTGAACATTATGATTATTATGTGAACTCATTATTTCCAGATCCACTTGTCGTTAGGAGCAAATGAGTCTCGTTTTAACCATTATTTATATAAAAATGTTTAGTTGAGAAAACACATTTGCTGAAAGGAAACATATTAGCCTTTAAGTGGTATTTGGTGACAATGACAGATGATAAGGGGATAATGAATATATTGAGCATATGAACACCATTTACTACCGTTGAGATGAAACAATGGTGCTTGGAGGCCCTCCCATACTAAATAGGACTCACATACCATTAAGAGGGCCACACAAGGAACAAGTGGGGTTCATACTAGAAACACATCCTAGCTCATACATGTATGCCAAAGCCAAGAAGATCATCCACGAGAATATACTTGTTACCACATATTTCATCCCGAAACCACAGATCTGCTTCGGTATAGCCTCCGGGTTTGGTCAGTTCTGTAATGGGTAACTTGGAGTATTATCCGCATGAACCTTGTAAACTCGAAAAGCCTGGAGACTCCGGACTAACCACAACGCTCTCGGTTTGTTAGAAATCATGGGTGACATGCAGATTATTGTACGCACATATATATTGTAGGAATAATTAATTATACCTGGGTTCAACCTAGCCTTAATTAACAAGTCAACAATGGTCCAAAGTGGTCAACCAAGGTCCAAGGCATTCAACGAGAGTCCAAGTCACTTGTTATGGTGAAACAAGTTCAATGGAGGGGGAAAAGATGATACGATCAAGTCCAAGGAACCACTAAAGGCAAGGACGCCAAGTCAAGAAATGAGCCATAAATATAAGCCCAACATGGTGGAGGGGTGAATGGAATTGTCCACCACGGGCAATGGATTCATACCCTCTCCTAGCCCACCATATGCACCCATGGACTAAAGAATACTCCTAGCCCATATAGCCATATAATATAAGCCCCACCCCATGGGGATTTCTCACTTTACTCTCACTTGAATAAACTCAAGGTGGGGGTGCATTAGAGCTCCAAGACGGATTGAGGAGCTCTGGGTTTAGTCTAAGGGTACGTGTTCGACTCAGACCAATGTTGAGGGAAGGAACTTGGATATGGTACCAAAGAGGCGCGTTCGACTCAAGCATGCGCCCAAACCTCTCTCAATGCCTTCCTAACATAGGACTAGGCCACGCTTCAGTGAGACGAGTTAACCTATTAAAAAAGTGTTAAATTTGTTCATCTACGACAACCTTCGTCATTAGGCCATTGTACACACCCCACTAATCTCTTTCCTAACCAAGTTAGTAATGACACCACCTAATCAGATATTACTTTCACCGCAACAAAAAAAATATGCCCCCACGCCAAGGAGAGGGTGCCGACCAGATCCTCAAGCTTCACCATTGCTGCCACCTCCAAGCTCCCATTCCTCAGTCTATAACTAACCAAAGTTTGATTTCTTGAGACAAAAATAAAGACGAACCCTAAATCTTTGATTCCACCT